>NW_009612417.1:0-11034 GCF_000690535.1 Cariama cristata
TATTTTATTTTATTTTTTGTAACTGTATTATATAGATAGGGGCTGCAGGCAAAGAAATGTAATCTGCGTATGTTCAGACTGTGGTCTGAGAAGGACTCACTTCCAAGACAACCAGACCACCCTGTTGTGACACTGTCTTTAGAGGGTTAAGAGTTTGGCTTAGGACATAGAGTTTCAAAGGAGGTCCACTTAGTGGACGTCCTGTGTTCATTTTTGGCTGGCATTAAATCTGTTGGTAGATTATACTTTCTAGGTATCTTTTATTTCCGTAACTTGCTCTTGGCAAGTTTCCTGCTGCCGTCCTGTGTTCATTTTTGGCTGACATTAAATCTGTTGGTAGATTATGCTTTCTAGGTATCTTTTATTTCTGTAACTTGCTCTTGGCAAGTTTCCTGCTGCCGCTTTAGTAACCAGAGTCCACAAAAGCACTGGTTACTTTTGTGAGTGCAGCAGGCTGTCTGGTCTGCAGGAGCCTAAAAGTACCTTTGTTACCTGGGGAAAATAGCAAACTGCTACTCTTTCACGTGACATGCTCAAACTCTCATAATTTGTAGTTGAGCAGGAAGCTATATTCCAATGTAAATTCCAGGCAATTTTTGGAACTGGTCTTGGTTTCAATTTGTCACTTGGGGACAAGAGCAAATATTGCGCATATAGACCATAGTTTTCTGTAAGCACGACAAACCTGTAAACAGAGTCTGTGACCTACCTCCATTAAAAGATTTTTCTTAATTCTTTATTGTTAAGGTCTTACGTTGTGAGGTGGATTGGTCTTTTTAAGTAACAGCTGTCAGGACAAGCAGTTGTATACAGTTCTGTTTTGTTTTTTTTAAATATCTCTCTCCTGGGAGCTCTATAATCTAAGTCCAGATTGCTGCTGTCCTCCCCTGACAGGCTGGCAGAGAAGTATTGATCCGTCACAGGAGGATGTGATGAAGTGACAACAGCAGGAACTTTTATTTGCTCTTCTCAGAAAAAAAGTACCAGAAGGCACTGTTAGGTAATCTCCATGCTTACAGAGGAAGAAGTGCGAAGAACAATAGGAAGAACGTGCTTGATTATTGCTTCCATTACAGCTTGGGCAAGGGTGTACCGGCATGAAAATTGCCTTGCTGAGAGTAAAACTATAATTTGCTGCAGTCTTATGATCATATGCAACAGGATTGAGAGAATACTGTGACTTATCCCCACGATCAAAACCAACTGCAAAAGAGATGTGTTGTCCAAAGGGTCCACAGAACATCTTGTCCATCACCTGACAGAGGCCACAAAACACTGCAAACATCTAGGGAAAATATACCTTGTAAAAGTAGGAAAAAAAATCACAACTATAAACAGGAAGGTGTTGCTTTTTGGCATAGGAAAAGGTACAGACTGATATAAAAAGGAAGAGACAGGAATGTTCAGAGGCATTAGCAAAAGTCATCATTGAATAAAAATACTTGTTTATACAAAACCTTTGGCAGAATACAGACTCATGTCATTTTTTAGAATAAAGAAAATAATAGGAAAATTAATTTTTAATAGGAATGTATATGATTCGCATGTGCAATCTGTATTTTTTGCTCAATAGTTCATTGTGTTCTGCGTACACTGCCAAGGAAATCAAACAAGTAGAATGTCCCCGAAAAACAAGCTGTTAGGTTTAAGGGAGCAGACATGCATGGAAAAAAAATAAAATCTATTAGTATTCAGCAGGTATATCTGAATTCTAGTCCATACACCTGAAGAGCAATTGTTTTGGTGCCTAGACATTGACTTACATATTTTATTTTACACTATGTTATGCCATGCCCTGTTAGACTCCAATTCTACGATGCTCTGCGCTGGTTTGCTGCATTCAAACAGACTGCAATGAAGTCAGCCAGCTCACAAAAATTCTAAAATTGGGGCAAATGTGAAGAATATTAAATTAGAGAATAAGCACAATAACATGTTTATTTTTTGTGAAAGTAAATCCACAAAATGTCGCTGGCTGGGGTAGCACAGGCTGGGATCAGGACATAAAAGTACACTATGGCACAGAAGCACTGCATGTACTTCACAGTTTTCTAGATTTTTGTTCTGCTT
This sequence comes from Cariama cristata, assembly GCF_000690535.1. Taxonomy (NCBI): domain Eukaryota; kingdom Metazoa; phylum Chordata; class Aves; order Cariamiformes; family Cariamidae; genus Cariama; species Cariama cristata. The sequence continues at coordinate 2,071 of NW_009612417.1, forward strand.
TCTTTGCAAAAGCATTTTTGATTGTAAAATATCTTGCTCTCTCTTTCCTGGGGAGCACTTCTAAAATACAGGGAGAGATACTTATCACAACTTGATATTGTTTTGTACACTAAAGTAAAAAAATCCATTTTACTAGGCAATATAAAGCATCTTGACTACCAGCTATCACCGAATAACAATATACTATTTGTGATATGTTTAGTACCTTGGGAAAATTAGGGAATTTTTGTGACTATATTCTGTTTAATTCCAGTTAAGTCCCTTAACTATTAATTATACTTTATTTGTAGACTAGTTGCCATCTTCATGACTAGCATTACAGTTACTGGAGTCTGATCTTCACTGAGCCTTCTCTCATTTTTAAGGAAATTGAACTAAGCTATTTTTCATACAGGGGCACAACAAAGAAAGAGGAGAAAGGAAAAGAAGTCATTCTCCAGAAACACTCTTGAATAGTCACCTTAGCTTTGTACCTCTGAAACTTATTCTCCATATCTAACATTTCTCAGCTGTGTCAGAATTTTTTTGGTAATAGAGTAGCTGTGCCATAAAAATGGCTCAGAAAGATTGCATTAGGTAGAAATATAAAACAACAGACTAGGAGTATTCTCAAACTGAAGAATATAATTTGAAAATTATACTCTGAATTAAACAAAAGATGATTAGTCATCCACTTGCCTGCTGACCTCTTAATGACTGTCCTGCTAACTATCAGCGTGGAGAGTCACTCCCTTCCTTGCAGCCTCTGGCTTGACAAGAAAATGTTTTTCTCATTGGCAACATTGATGCTTTTAATTGATAGACACAGAGGGGAAAAAAAAAGAAGAGGAGGAGAAAGGAAACATAAAAATGCAGCAACAGTAAGCCAATAGTAGTGTCTATATTAGACTAATAATAGTGTCTAACAATTCTGGTCACTAATTTCCTAACACAGATTTACACCGAAGAGTAAGTAGTATCTCCTACCATATCCACCAATGTTTTTTAGTTAGTATGACTTATGATACACTACAAAAAATGAAAAGCCATTAAGAAATTCTTTTTTTAAAATCCTAATCCTTACTTAGTTCTCTGGATAGCAGGAAAGTGTAATGTCAGCTTAAAAAAGCCTGAAACAAGAGGTAAGAAAGGGATGAAAAATAGTAGCAGTATTCAGCATCCTCAGTTGAAGAATGGTTTTGTATATGACTACTTTACATCCTCTACATTACCTTTGAAATGTAAGAGAATTTAATTCTGTTCTTTCTGTGGAAAGCGTATGAAAAATGACTTTTATGGGAGACCTTGAGGAAGCTCTATTTTAATGCTGTTAAAACTGCAACTTTTTATGAAACAGACAGGAATGTTGATCTTGAAATTTGCTTTAGGAAAGTGCAACGTTTTCTGAGAAAACTAACCTCAAAGTAGGAGGAAATTGATTCTGTAATGATGTCTTTTTACTACTACTTCGTTTCTGTTATACTAAATGGTTGACGTAGATACAATCATTCAATCTGATGTTGTTGCAGCAGAATGAAAATTGATCAATCTATCATTATTGATCAGTTTCTTTCTGATTGGCTTAGCAAATCTGTGTGTTATTTCTAGCCTTACGCAGCCAATCTAGCCTATCCAGAGTTAATCTAAATAAATGTTTGCATCTACCAACACACAAGGTTGCAAAACAAGTAGATTATATAAAAATGAACTGAACAATAATATAATTGCATATATATGTATATCAAAGCATTTCATATGTGCTTAAAATTAGGCATGAAATTAAAATCACACTTAAATCTAGACATGAAATAAAAGTATTTTACTTAGTCACAGTCATAGTAGTCCAATAACCTCTCTGTTCAGCTCAATTTATGAAAAACCTTTAAAAATTACAGTTTCTAGGAACCATTCAATATAACCCTGAGTATTTCAGTATTTTCTATGTGAATTCATGTAGGTGCTTATTAATAAAGCTCTTAAAAGAGAAGGAAATATTTTACAGCATTATAAAAAGGCATGTTGCAACCAGTACATTTAACACAGTCCAATGAAATTATATCAGACCTGTGCTTTACCTACTTTTGATGTATTCTTTACATTGTGAATCACATTCAATGAATGTTTGTGATTCTGTGACTGCATTATCAGTTACCTCAGGAGCCTTATTTGGCTCCTGCACATGAAGCAGTCTGGTTTGGTTCCTGCTCTCCCCCCCCCCCCCCCTCCCCCCCAAGTTTAGTTAAATGATTTTTAATACCCAGTTAATCAAGATGCTAACCATCAAACCAATTCCAAATCTCTAGTGGATAACATGCTGAAAATCTACTTATTTTATCAATTGCATGTCTTTCCTGGCCTATTTTCTGTGTGGAATGACATCTGATTAAGAAATTGTGTGACAGCACAACTCTTTTTCTCTTTGGTTCTTTTTAGCATGTATTCAGCCGCATAGAAATGCATGGGAGGAAGGGTCAAGTAACATTTGTGTAGCTCGACCTGAGAGGTCAGATTATGCTTCCACTACTCAGGGTATCGTGTTTGAACTAACATAATTACAACATTATCCCATTATGTCAACAAAAAGAGATGTCTGAAGCTGATTTTCTTGGTGCTCTGTTGTTACCCTCCTTCATCTCATTTACTTTTCCTCAGTAAAGTGTTCTAAAGAGAAGCAAATTGATTATCAATTTTTTGCTTGCATACATCTTAGATTTCAGCCAGTGTACGTTGATTTTATATTAGAAATTATTTTGGAATAAGAACAGAAACTTAAAAGCCATACTCTAAGGACTGATCCCTAGATCAGTCCCAGCTGGGAATTGTTCTGTGTGAAGAATATTATAGCAAAAATGGACTCTTTAGGCCAATCCCCAAAACCAATTCATAGCAACTTTGTGAGCACTTGGTCTCTTGAACACAGACATCATAACCTGCTGAGACATTCCAATCTTTCTCCTTTAAGAAAGACCAATGAAAGCCAAGGTTATGCTTCAATACATGTCCTGGGAACTTCCCAGCCCCTGGCTTCCTCAGTCAGATGGAAATCTACTCTTGCAAACCTGACGACCTGATTCACACACATTTTTCAAAGAGGGGAGGTGAAATCATTGACTCAATCAGTGTTCAATAGTCAATATTCAAAAATTGTACATGACAAGCAGCATTGCGAAGGAGCAAAGTTACCATTTCCCCTGAATCCTCTCCTAGATTCTTCTTTGTCTCCAAATCATTCCAAGAGCATTTCACCTCATCTTTCTGCTGATGAGTGTTACTTTTCTTAGCCTATTCATCGACTCATTTTATAGAACATAAGGTGATTTTAGTTTCTTATGAGTGGTTTGCTTTCTGGGGCCAGATGTTCTCCCAGGTTGAGGAGCCTCATAGCCCTCGTTGGCCTGTGCGAACGTGGCCAGACGTTACCTGAAGCCACTTCCATCTTTTCAGTATATATGTTCATGAGATGAGAGAGTTCACCCAATATTACTTCTCCTCCTGCTAGTTCATCATCATGAGTTCAAAGAGGGGTAAAATATGTTGTCCTACCCCCTATTTAGGCTATGGATTTTCTGGACTCTGTCGAGTTAAACCCTGTCTTGACCAGTCCGGGTGGGTTCAGTAGGATGCATCCTCTACATTCTCTTTTCTAGCAGAGTGGAGGGTTAGGATTTGAACTCTGAACAATCGGCCTGGCCATACAGTGCTGGGAAGAGAAGACAAATTTTCATAATAAGGAGTGAATACCCATCTGCTTGTTAACATAAATTGTCCCTCCCTCCCTCTCTCTCTTTTAAATTTAGTGATTCATGCACCACTGAGAGTTGCAAGAATAAAAGAGAGTAAAACTCACTGTAAATCAGGTTGATAATACCATAAAATACGGTTAGAGAAATGCTAGCTAGGAGGAAAGGGAGGTGCATCTTTAAGAGAGTTATGCATCTTTAAGAAAATATTCCAGCCAGTTGAACACAGGTAAATCTCAGGAAATCATGAAGATCCTGGGATACATCTGTGCTTTGTGAACTAACATAAATAACAGTCAGCCTGGGCCCAGCTATTGTCTGCTTATTACTGGACTTGGGGGTAAAAAAAGGTTGCAACTTTCTAATCTTATATTTCCATTCTCAATAATTTGGAAGTCAGGACTTGAGCAGTATAGCCTAATGAGACTGCTCTCCAAGCTCAAATTATTGTTAAGATGGATTTTGTTGCTTTTTAATTTTCTTTCTTACTCCTGAGCTTTTTGGGTGTATCCAACTAATTTTTACAAAAGGTAAAGCACTTAAAACAAAATCCAAGACTTTTGCTAATTGCTGATTACAAACTACAGACTCGTGAATCTTGATGAATATTATAAACAAAACCCTGTGAAATTCACAGCAAAAACGAAGGAGATTCTTCGTTGTCCTTTCTATACAATTGTGAGGAAGACATATCAGCCATAATAAAACCAAAAAAGATGACCAGGTGAGTTTAGAGCTAAACAGTTTTTCATCAAGTAGAAATAAGAATTCCCCAAGGGACCACTGAGAACACAACTGGCCACCAGTTGCCAGGTACCAGTATCTTGAAGGTCATAACAGTTTCCCATGTAGTATTACCTTCTTTGTTCACGTAAAGTGTCTGCAGAAATCACCAAGACACTCAAGCATGAATTGTGGGATAGATATCTGTTATAATTGTCATATATGATAAGCTAGTCATGTTTTATATTGCACCATCTTTTTGAAGAAATACATTCTTGGACATTGTGAGTTATTCCCTGGGAGTTGCTTAATATTATCTATTTCTTCTGTCCTATCCCTTCTTTTTCAGCAGCTGTTCCTTACCACGTGTAAGGCCAGATGAAACAGCAACAGCAGAACTGTGAAGTATGTACCTTTTTTAAGGGGCTATAGCTGGAGACAGATGGTCCCTGTCAGTCGCTCCCATATACAAGAAATTTCCTTGGTGCTGGCCATCTTGCAAAACGACACAACTCTGTGAACTGTTGTTTAAATTGCAATTTACAGAAGCGATGATTAATGAGAACGAAGTAGAAGTAATGTAGCTAAAGGAACCAGGGAGCTGGGTTGGATTTAGCCTGGGTGATTTTACTTGCCGTCGGGCATTACTATGGGTGTCTGATCAGTGACAACAATAATGCTGAAAGATAATGTGGGGGCTTCCCTGGGAGCAGCAGCAGGAAGCCTTACAGCCTCCACATTTTACGGTAGGAAATACTACATACTAGGCCTGTCAAGACCTGTAGCATAGCATCTTCTTTGTAATTCTTACTGTAATAAAAATAAAGTATTTTCCTTAGACAGAAAGTACAGAACAGGGCTATTTTATGTAATAATGAGTAATGGATAACTTTATGTTGAATTCCAGACCAATTTGTATTGTTGCAGTGACCCTAGCAAGGTGGAATGAACTTGTTTAAAGATGTGACTCTACAGTGAGGGTTATGTGAATAATGAATTTCCAATGTGATGACTGAAGAGCAAAAACTGAAAGAAAAAAAGTAATTTTAATAGCAAGAAAAATAAAATCTATTTTCCTGCTTCTACTTTGGGTCAGATAAAATCTTTGGAGTTAGAGATTGTTTATACAAAATTTAGCTAAATTTGATTTCAATATATGAAATTAATCTCTTTCCTACATAGCTGAATTATTTTGACTTTTGTATTAATTTTCTTTTTTTTTTTTCCCCAAAACTGTTTTCTAGGTTACCCATTACTTGTGTGTTAAATGTTTTTAATTAAATATTGAGTGAGAACTAAAAAAACCCTACATTTCAGCTAAGATGTTAATTTTTAATTGCACAAATTCAAATTACTCTGAGTCTGGGTGAAGCTGAGCAGATTGTGGAGGCTTGTCAACCACATCCTAAAAGGATTCTGCAGAGTTTGGAAGTAGGTAGTGAAAATCAGAAGTTTATTCTAGAAACCACTTCAATGTATGTGTCTCAATGTGTCTCTTTCCCCAAGTGCCCAGACTGAACAGGACATTATCACTGAAGCAATGTGAATCCATGGATACTCATCCATCACAGAAAACACTAGAAATACCTGCTGAAATCCAGTTCACAACCTGGGGTTTTTTGTGTGTGTGTGTGTTTATTCCCTAAATGAATTTGTAAATCGATGTTTAGCTAATAAACCATCATTACATCTACAAGCTTATCATTTCAGCTTCTGAATGCTGTTTCATGGTTTTTTCTGATATCATAACAGTGATCTGTGCAATAGAATAGCCATTTACTCAATAGCATTCTGCAGAAATAGAATTCTACAGTTTCTGCAGTATATTTCTAATGCACTTTTTCTTGAAGTCTTTACTCTTGATGGTGAAAGCTGACTTACAACAGAAACTCACCCTCTTCAGGATTATTGTCAATAAATGTGAAGATGTAATTTCAGTGATAATGAAAGAACATTTTATTGAAAATCTCCAGAGAGTCTGTTTCACAAGATATAATTGGAGAGGGGCTAAGAGTCTCCTGCATCAATTTCCAAACTAAGCATCTCAACCATCAAGATGTGTATATTTTAAAACTGTCTAGGGAAAAAAAAAAGTAATATAATCAATAACAATATAAGATTAGAATACAGCTATGCTGAAATGGGGACATGGAGGAGACTGGAGAAGATCTCTAAAATTGATGCAGTTTGTACACTGAAATGTTGTTTGTCAATGTATTCTTAACCTTTCTTTTCATCCGTGTCTTGGAACTGAAGGGACAGATCCTCATGTCTTGCAAATTGTGCAGCTGCACTGACTAGCTTGGTTTACAGAGATAGAAGACATTGAAATTTTTATTTTTAATTTTTTCTTTCAGATAGACAAAGCTCCAAACACTTTGTTGGTAGAGTGTGAGCTTTGCTTTCTGACACTTCTGTTTCAAGGCATACTGAGAACACCAAAAATCCCCTTCCCTCTTCTGTGGCTCTAAAATCACATCTGGAAATCAAAATGTATGTTTGGAACAACTACTACACCTTGCCAGTGTATTTTCAAAGAGTTTATGACACCAGAGTTGTAAGATTTTCTTTGGTTGTATGTTTGTTTCCTGGGAGCGTTTAATTCTTTAACATTTCAGGTCTCAATGATTTGAGACATTTGTTTCAGAGATGGCCTCATTTCCTTCTTGATTAGTGCTTTGATCACAAAAGCTGAAGCTGGATCTCATCATTAAAGAAGACAACAGATTACTGGCTCTTCACTGCAAGGGAATTTTGTGGATAGAATCTGCTTTTCCCCTGGCCTAAAATAATTCAAATCAATTCACCCTTAGTCCCATTTCTTGCTTTTAATCTAAGCTTTTGTGAAAGAGTAGAAAGATTGGTATTTGAGAATAAGGAGCCATTTGAATTCCATTTGACTGATGATTTGTCATCTTATTTTAGTGCTGATGAAGAACTCTTGATTATTTTTAAAAATTATCAAAGGTACTGAGTGATGTTTTTTATCCAGTATCTTAATTTATTAATAATAATTACATTTTGTATTTTCTGCTTGATCTTTATTTTATAAAAGCAATGTTCCTTTAAAACCTTCCTCTAATACAGATTGAAAATAAATGAATACACATATTGCAAACTTTGTGTAATATAGAAACATCACCAACTTTCTAAATGCTGAGAAAAATATTGTATTATTTGTCTTGGAAATGCAAATCAGGTTTTCTATAGTTAGCAACGTGTTCCGTTAGAATATGAATTAGCTATGATTTTCCCTTGGATTCATTAACATAGGTAACTGGGCCACTGTTTCCATAGTTTTCAAAGGCTGCAAGAACCAGTGAGGAATGGTTTGCTTGTGTGCTACAAAAATAATTTTTGTACTCATGCAATTTTCTTTCTCATTATTTTCTTACTGGTCTCCATCCTGCTATTTTTTCTCTCAAAAAAATAAGAAATATTTTCTTCTGGTTTCAGATATTCTATCTTTAGGTTTCTAGGCTTAAAACAAATATTTGACTTGTAAGTACAAACTTTGATGTAAGCAAAAAAAAAATCTAAACTACTGTAGCTGATAACAGGGGAAGGATTTTGTTTCAAAGATTGAAAACACAGAAAGTTAATTGTTTTAAAAACCTTCAATCAGTTTCTTTCCAGATGAAACTTGGCTTTCTTTTTTTCATTCTGCTTACCTGTAGAAGGAGATGAATGGCTAAAACTGGTATTCCTGAATCATACTAGGACAACCAGAGCACTAAACCCAAACATAATGGTGGTGATATTTCTGAATTTCTGTATGGACACTGAGAAATAATTTATAGCACAGGTACTTGACACTTAACAGCTTGAGAACCACTCTGATGCTGAGCAAAGCTACACAAAATGCACATTGTCCTAATAACCTCACTTTGTGCTGCCTTTTTTACATAGTGTGTAAAGCCACCCTCGTGAATTTCCATAACCAACTATTTTTCTTAGTTGCCTTTTTAGAGTTATTTAGTCATGCGCAGTATAGAAAAGTTATTTTTCTCTCATTTGTGGATTCCCAGCAATGCCTTGTAGTCACGAGTTGGTGGTCGAGCTGTCAGGAGTCCCTACAGTAATCTTTGCAAACATCACATTAGTGAAGGCCATTTTCATCTTATCTAATACATGGTGTTATGTTAGTCTTGTAGTGTCATTAACTATTGAAATTTTATACATGGCATAAAGTTGTGCTTTTCATTTAGTGCTGAGTGGTGGGGTTGGTGGTGGGGATTTTTTTCTCTTTTTTTCTTTTTTAACCGAAATGTTTAATGACTATGGAATAGTGGCATATGGACTACGGCATAAAAATAACCGAAAGCAGTTTGCCAGTTGGGAAGCTGGATGGAGAATTAATGTGTGTTGGCTTGATGAAATAGTGAAAAGTTGACTGGACAGACCATCTGAGTTAATGGGAAAAGAAGGATAGTGTGAAAATACGGATTGTAAAGGACACTACTGTAGCGAGAGATACAACATTAGCCAAATACTTCACACATAGCCAGCTTAGCTTCAGCAG
>NW_009612417.1:11065-38019 GCF_000690535.1 Cariama cristata
CTGTAGTTCAGCCTGGGTCTTACTAGATGGTAACTGGTTCTGTAATGAGCACAATCCAGATAAATCAACTGCAGATTACTTGTAATTTGATTGCAATTGGTTTAAATCCTTTTCCTATAAAATGGAAAATTTTACATTAATGTGAAACATCAATGACCAAACTTTAGTATGGGGAGAAAGGAAAGGGAAAAAAAAAATTATAGTTATCTTATCATTTCCCTTACATCTTCCATGCTAAACTGTATCTGGAAATATCTGAACATCCTTTCCATTTTGTTGTGACAGATATGCCAAAACTCAGAAATGCAAAAGTAATGGCGGTGTTTCTACAAAGAGCTGACTTTTTAACAGGGCCAACTTTCATCAAAATGCTAGGTAATAGGAGAGAGGTTTTGTTTTTCTTTTGGTTCAAAACGTTGTTATTCTGGAACAAAATGATCAGTCGTATATTCTGCTCTGAAAGTAGACAAATGCTCACATACCTGAGCTGCTAAATGGAGAATTGACAGACATGACCCCGGCAAAGCTTCATACATGAGAGAATTCTGGAATAATAATGCTGCTCTTTAGAGGGGTAATATCCTCCGTTATTCAGTCATTCATTCTACATTATACACAGATGATCTATGCACCCTTTGGGTCTTAAGATACTTAAATCTAAGAGCTTCTCACCTTGTTCCTCTCCTGCTTTGTGGAAAAGAATGAGTGAGGGCATACTAGACCTCCACAGTCCATTTTGATAAACTAGATATTACAGACAGGCATGTATTTTATACTAATAAGCGTGTGACAGGACTGCTAGAGCTGAATGCCCAGCACAGTTGAAAGAAGTTATAATGTTATTTTCCTATTAAGATATAAACCAGAAACATGTATGGGAGAAAGTTGTGACTGAGGCAGCCATGTCAAATCTTCCTACCTCTGCATATACACGTACATATTTAGACACACACACACACACACATTTATTTTTATGGTTTAGACACGAATCTGTGTGCCAAATAATTGTAATCACAGAGAAAGATCCATTATGATCTTAAATAATCTTGCTTTTCGACAATTTAATTTTTTTCTGAATAGTTGAATTGCATGAAAAATGCTTTGCTGTTTGCTTCTACAGTGTGCCCATCACCATAGCATACGAGCACTTGCTGAAATGGGTGAATGAACTCACTCTGAATTTTTGTCATTTCAGATGGAACGCTTAAATCATTTTACCAGATCGGTGAACTAGCTCTCCAGTTTCCTCACACTTTCCATACTTGGTAAAGAGAGTATGGAAAAAAGTAAGTTAAAACCTCAGAATTGTCCTGCAGAGGAAGTTGCAGGTTGTTTTTTTCCCCTCTCTTGATTAGGATTTTATGAAAACTAAATAATTAATGCAGTAAGCTGAATGGGTAACTAACAGTGGTGAGAAAATTACCCTTTTTTTTTCATTCCCTCCACTGAAGAATTCTTCCGTAAGGTCAAATAACCTTTTAAATGTTTTGATTATTTTCATATCTTATGCTTTCAAATCTCACCCACTGCCCCCTCTGTCATTCTTTCATTGTTAATTTCTTCAAATATTTAAATATTTGACTTCTCTTATGAATGCCAGTATTTATTACTACAGAGACACTTTATTTCCCTGCTATCCCACTCCTTACGTGGTCACAAAGCTGTTCAGTGCAGCGAGACGTTGTCAGGACTACAGCATGGGGTGGGAGGGGAGATCCTAACTCCTAAGTAAGCATGTTAAGACTGACAAAAGAGACACAGAAAGAGATTTAAACAGAATTGAAACCAAAAAATTTAAACCTGAATGGAGTAGGATGAGAAAGACAGGCTGTGATTGCTATAGCTTTTTATTTCTATGTACATTTCAGTGATCAATGATACTCTTCAAAGGACGTCATTGGAGTTTTTCTGGTTTTCCCACAAGAAATGATGGATAAATAAGTTGAAGGCATGTTCTCAGAATGAAATATCATTGTCACTCTTTTAATTATTACAAACTGTTACCATTATGCAATAAAGTGTTTCCACATTGTCTAATGAGTATTTTCTCTTATAAGAGTCTCTTTTTAGAGATGTGGCAAGTAAGGTCAGATGCCTCTTAACAGAAATAGAAATGAAAAGCACTACCTCACTGATTTCTTCTCCACTTCCAAAAATGAGACCTTTTTTATTTCCTCTCTGCCTCGTCATAGTGATTCCAGATAAGGACCTTCATAATAACAGACTGGTATGGAGAGGCATAACACTTCATTTCAATGATATTCTATAGAAAGTTTATGATAGGTTCAATTTGCTGCCTGAGATGTGACTACAATTGCTAAGAGGAGCTCTCAATGAAAGAATTCGTCTGTGCATGGAAGACAGTGAACCAAATTCATCCCTGCTGTAAATCATCCAACTTCATTGGAACTACCTTAGAAAAAAAATTCATCCCACTCCATTTATCCATCACTCTACATAAGGATGCCTTTCATAAAAGTTATTTTCCTCTTTATTGCTCTGCTACTTACATATTTTATTCTTTGAGTAGCAAAAGTGAATGATAAAGATGAAGATGAATATTTGGCACCCTACTTCTTTTACAAAGAATTTGTTATGCAAAGAAATGTAACTGAACATTTCACTCTAGTTGTCTTGTGAGACTAAGTATAAGTTTTCCTGCAAAGACTGCAGGGACTAAAAGCAAAAGTTTACAAAAATATTAGTTTAGGAAAGTGCTTCCACCAATTTAGTAAAAACTATGTTCACGTAGCGATTCTGTTGTTCATGTTGCCAAATTGTTCATACATAACCGCTCCTCACAACATCACTGTCAATGAGGAAAACTTACTATTCCCGTACTGTTGATATTTGAACAGATTTGAGGAATACTACAAACTGAGGTAGACATCTAATCACCTGCTGTAAGAGTAGCTCTCATTTAAAGTAAAATGTACATCCTACTAAAAAGAAAAGTCTTTTTGCCAATAAATCAGATCTGTTTCTTGAACTATGTTTCTGATTATTTGCTCATCATCTTGGAAAGGCCAAGCTATAAAAGGATTTCTCCCTTCTTATACAAACCAAGTTAGCTATGAGTTAAACTTGCAGAGCAATATTTGGTGGTGAAGAGGAGGAAGGTAATTGATTCCTATTTACTGTGTTCTTAATAATAACACTAAAAAATAGAATGGACAGAGAGGCCAAGAGTGCTAAAAATCAAATTACTCCTTCAGAAGTCTTAATATAAGTCTATGTCACATTTTGAAGTATTATAAAATTATATGCATGTCTCTAAATTGAGCCTGCTTATATTGATTATAAATACTTATTTTGCATAAGTCTGAAAATTCAGATCCAGTGTCATGTTGCCTTGTTCTTTAAACTAATGGCAGTTAAGAACATTTTATTCACTCTGAAGTTCTACCTTTACATACTATTCTCCTCTGATACACAATTTTGTACTTACAGAAATCTGTCAGTCGTGAAGCACTTAATAACTGCCAGAATAACAGAAAAAGATAGTAAGTGGCATTTAAAATATACTTATTGCTTACATGCCACATAAGGTGAAAGTTTAATTAGTATTGTGTAGTTTGGATTAGTGATATATTCACAGCACACTAATTACATACTGAGAAAGCGCTCTCAGTTTTGCTTCAGCACCAAGCTAACCTGACTCCTGCTTATTCCATAGTATAAAGCACAAATCTACTCATTAGCAATACTTCAATCTGACATTTTCTGTTCTAATGGATTGAACCTATCTTATTGTTTAACAAATACATCATTGAAAATTAACTGCCTAAATCAGCAATTAGATTTTCAACTGCAGTAATAATCTCTCTAAGATTCAGATCAGATTTCCTTTTTCCCCCCTTCCCTCTGACATGGTATGTATTTTATCCTGTAGAGGGTGCAGTGCACAAGAGTTTAGATGTATTTTCAAGGAAAAAATGGACATCAGATCTGAGAAATCTGTGTGGGCAGGTATATAATCAAATGTGATTGATGTGGCAGTGACCTTTTTCATGTACAACTCAGGTACTGAACATGTTTCCTCTTTCCGTGAATCTGAATTCTGTTAAAGCTGCACCAGCTGATAGAAAACCTAGTGGAAAATCTATTACACAGGAGATGACGGTGAAGGAACTAGGACCACGGAAGGTAAAGTCTTTGCGAATAAGCTCACCTTAAGGTGAGTAACTCCATCCATGTTAAATGGGACTTTTTGACTAATTTATGTAAAATGTCTATTTAAACACTTTGCTGAAACATAGCCTATATTGCTTGCTTCTTGTGAACACAGGGTCTACTGAAGACATAAAAATCTGACCTGGCATTGGAGTTTCAGATGACCTTGTGATTCATAGATGTGGTGTTTCTCTGTTTTTGGCTCCGAGTTAAAAAAAAAAAGAAATAAGACGCCATATAAGTTCAAATCATCAGAGAAACATTGTTTTCTACAACAAGTGAACCCTATCCTGCAAACTTAAGGGAACAGAGGCAGTTATTCCATCTTTAGAAGGTCAGAATCATTTAATAATCCACCTGGAGAGCAACAGAAATATAGGAATCTTGACTGAGGTGAACTGAGGGGAAAATGTATTTTAAATGGTGATGCCATCTAAATGACAATATATACTTCAGCCAAAGAAATATTTTCTTCCAAAGCCCTCTCAGGACAATTAGAAATCTCGTGGTAATTAAAATTAACTTTAGACTAGAATATGTTTGTGATTTGTTTTTGTATGATAAGAGAAAATGTAAACAGTCCTACTGCAAATATTTTAACTGGTAGTAGTCCAGAAGTGACAGAAGTGATTAAAAAAAAAAAATTCTGGTACCGTGATATTTGCTGGAGGACTTAGTGGTGTTTGAGTGCTGTAACAAAAAGAGATTATATCACATCAATTCATCCAACATATCATTGGACGAGTGGGGTGGAATATATTGAAATTTTGATCGTGTCACTCATTAGCAAGCTGTGTATTGCAAAGGAGCTTCCATATTCAAGGTGTTGATTTTGATTTCTTGTTAAGCTCTCTCAGTGATTTGTGACTAATCTATATCTAATTTAAAGTACTCAATAGAATCTCCCACATCTCTATTTTGAAGACCCTCTTATCTGATAGAAATTTTTCTGAACTTTATTACCCTCTGATTACAGCTAAACATGTTGTGCACAAGCCTTGAGAGAGCTTGTCTAATGACTCATAATTAGTTTGATAGCCAGTCCTATTAGACAATCCACAAAATTTTCTTCCCCACCTATTAGTTAGATGATCTGTGACCACTTCATGGGAATTACAACATGAGATATTGCAAAACATGCATTAAGATGAAACTGAATAATGTTATTTACTTGTGATTGCAACTGTAATTGTTTAAGTGTTGGCATCACACGCTCAGCAAAAGCCTGACTCTTGGCTGCCTGTTCTGTTCAATGTAGTGCTTGCCTCACCTTAGGAGTGTGCTACCAATTTTAGCGTTTCTGCTTTCCTCATTATTGAATATGACTTTGATTAATGTGAATGGTATTGGTCAGGACACAGGAGCACTCAGTTTTTCTTTGAAAAGCTGAACATTTACTCCTAAAATCTTATACAAGCTTTTGTTTCTTAAAAAAACCCAAACCAAATCAAACAAGTAACCCTGGCTTTTAAAGCAGACTTTTTACACACACAAGGCCAAAGGTTATATAAACCATTATTAAATGGAAAAAATAATGCCTACAGCAATAACAAAAAAAGATTGAGATGTAGTTCATAAGCTTTTTCCCCCAATTTTTGGCAAGATGAGGAAAATATGTGAAAAAGGACAAGTAGCTTTTTTTCCACCCCTTTCCTTTGGAATGAAGATGTGCATGGCAGAAATACAGGAAAAACGTGGAGATAAATAACTGTGGCCCCGAATGCTTAATGACACGGACACTTCGATCACTATGTGAAGTTCTGGGAGAGCCTTGATTCATAGTACACATCTGAATTTATATTCAGGTGGTAAATCTGTCCATTCAGCACTATGCATGTTGCATAAATACGAATGAGACCAAGGGCTGGGATCCCTTATTCTCTCACTTCCACCTTCTGAGGATCAGATCAGAGTCCCTTTTCCTCTAGTGAATAATAATTGTTTTATACAAAGTGAAACGGATTCACAGAGGAGCACTGGCAGAGACCCATCTGCTGATGGGCATGCACTTCTGCAAGGGAGTCTTAAGTCCCTCCTCCTCCTAATAGGAAAGGGAAGAGAGAAATGAAAGCAGTCCCTTGAAGCTCTAAGCTTGAACGTCTTTTTCTTGTTCTTTTTTTTGCTTTGTTTTGTTTTTACCATGTGGCCTGACAGGGAATTGGTTTGGAAGCAAACCCTTAAGGACTGCCGAGGCTTAGGCATAAAAACAGTACCATGACTCACCTAAGCAAATGTTAAGTAACAAAAATATTGGATGTTTAAACAACTTAATACTGACTTCTCCAAGGTAGAGCTATAGATGGATTACAGTTTCAGCACATACACTTTATAGTTAGGCAGCTGTAGGCAGCAATCTCTGCAAACCTTACACAGAGCATCTCTGAGGAAATTATGATATACTAGATCCTGATGATAGACTAATGAATGGGATGATATAGAAGGTGGGTTGCTTCTTACTTGCAAAGCCAGGACAGAAAAAATTATCTCAAAGCATTATTATCCATTATGTTTCTGAGAAATAAAACGATGAAAAAAAAATCACCATCCAGTGTCACTTATGCATAGCATTTTCTCCATTTGAAAATACCTTAACTTTTCATATAGAGTGGTGGTTTAAATAAGGTACGAGAATGCTGACTACAGTAAAGCAAAATATTTGTTAAAATGGTAATTAATTCCTTCAAGAAAAGCAAAAAAAACCCTCCACAACCGAGCAGCAAATATCTCTTAAGGGTATGTTCAGTATTTCTGTGTATGAGCCATGACAAAGGCACTCACAGGAATTCACAGAGGATGCTTTGAAGCCCTCTGTTCCAGGTGACGTTCTCACAGGGGACCCTGCCAGTTCCTGCTGGAGAAGTGAGCATATATAAGAATCAGCTCTATAATATTCATAATGGCTGTCTTAAAATAACTGAAATATTCTTCATAATGTATTTTGCAAACTGTTGCCAAAAGTAAGCAGAGCTCTTTTCTTTTGCTGAATGAAGTTATATACCTTATTTACATAATTATTGTTATATGGTTTCCCATATTCTTTCATGATCAAAGAATTTTTAACATAAATACTCATGATGCCTTAGAGAAGGTAACATTATTTCTGTGTAGAGAGGAAGCAGAGCGCTCCCAAACTCTGCAAAGAGCATATTAAATGTTGCAATTAAACCTGTTTGATGGAGATTAAAAGAAATAAGGGGAAGACAATTATTATAGTAATTCCCTATACCACTGTATTCTCATCTTTCTTCTTGTGTTTCCTTCTACTTACTAATCTACTGGTAAACAGGTGTCCATGGGGTTAAAAAAAAAAAAAGGTAAATAGAAAGAAAAATAAAATGATTTTGCACTTTGGACAAGCAGTGATTCCAGTACTCCTAGGCTAAGGAAGTTGATTATTCTAAAGCCATGAAGTCTCAGCGGTTCATCTCTTCGTGGAAAACATGTAAAGGATCTTCACGAGGCAAAGATTTAATATTACAGGACATGGAAGTGGACCTGCCAGCGTAGAGGAGACCCACTGCCCTTCGCCCCCAGTGCCTACTGCTACGAGACCCTCTTCTTTCTGAGGTTTTGTCCAGGCACACATACACCGACTTTCTTGTCCCAGGAGCCAGTGCCTTCTGTGGAAGTGCTGGTGTCCTCTAGTAACCACAGCCAGCTCTCCCACCTTCAGGACATCAAGGAGACAGTGCTGGTTGTCCAGCAGGGCTGTGTCCCGAGGTCTGGTGAGGGGAGCTGCTGGGAGCATAAGAACATCAGGGTATACAATGGTTTTATTTGCACTAAACATGAAAGCAGAAGATGCCAGGAGAAATAAGGTTATGTAAAAGGTTATATACCCTCTTCTGGATCTAGATGTGTCAGCTAAAGATTAGCTGCCTATAGTGCTTCATGGGTTTTTAGCAAGTGCTAACGTTCTCCACAGCTCTGACATTTATACTACAGCTTCTTAACTGAATTCAAAGTCAGACCAATTAGGTCATGTCTGGGTTTAGCAACGTTTTAACCTAACCCCTGCTGCTCTGCCTGAAGAGAATGTTAAGAGACTCCATTCTCTTGGCAGGGGTATAAAATTAGGTACCCTAAGTATAGCCACTGAGGCAAAATCCATGTTTACTGCCCTCTGTGAAAAGGATGCTGTTGGCAAAAAAAAACAGTTGACAGGTCTGGAATTTAAAACATAAACTTGTATAGAGAGTTTGGGAGGAGAATGGCATTGAGGACTGCAGTGTGAGGCAGAGCATGGCATAGGTTTGCTATTTACTTTGGTCTCCTGGTACACCTCAGCCTTTTCCATCCGTGACTTTTATTTGCCTAGGCCAAAAAAAAAGAACAATTTCTTTATTTCTTCAGGATTTCTAGGTGCTACGTGGCCCTGTTGCAGCTGAGCAGCCTGATGCATGGAATTTCTCCTCCGCTCAGATGCAGAAGTCCTAAACAAAAGAGCTTTGCCTTCTGCGTGTGTCAGACTTGCTATTCACAAACTGCTCAACTATGTTGTGTATCCAGCCAGCCAGCCAGCCATATAACTATCTGAAATTTCCCAGATAGAAGTACAAAAGCCCAAACTTTGACTATATTCCAGGAAACTAGAATATTACAAAGATTTTTGTTAATATATATCTGGTATAAAAAATGAGAGGGGTGTTTGTAATATATTTTCTTCTCTGGGGATTGTATTAGCAAAGAGCGAGGTTGCTGGTATTTCCCTTGGTATTCTCCCAGTTTTGTACGTGTTCATGGCATTGTGACGAGCTTGTGTTTTGTGGATCATCTGGAGAATTGTGAAAGACAGAGTGGCTGAGATGTTTGGGATCTTGAAAATTTCAAATGCTAACAAGAATGGATTATGCAGTAACTGCAGAGATTTAACTATTTCACTTCTTTTCCACCTGTCATCTTCTTCCTCCTTCTCTCTGTGTCTCTACAAACAGGTGCTTATAAAACTGGAAGTATAGGTTTTGTTGCTTTGCATGACTTTGCTCAGATTTTACTGACAGATACAGAGCATTGTGCTTTGGTCTGGCTCACTGCCAGAACAATAGTCATATCCAATGCCAAATTGCAGCACAGGACTATTTTGAATGACAGACTAAAGTGTGTGTAAGGATGTGAAAACAGGTGGTCTGGGATGTCTGGTATCAACAGAGCATCTGGTCACTGGAGTGTGACTGCATTATATTTTGTATTCCTAATCTAGACTGGTATTAGCAATGAGTGAAGAAGCTGGCATTTATTCCAGACCTATCATTTTGTAACCTGTACTGAGTACCAAAATACGGACAAATGTGTATTTTGTGGCTAAAAATGCTTCGATCAATCTATAATTTCTCTACATGATCTATATTTCTTAAATGACTAGAAATCAGATTATCTTCACATATGCCAGAATATTTGCACAACATGGCTTTGCTTTCTTTTGTGAAGACACACAGCTGTTGCAAAACATTTCAATAATTTTCGACCTCTTTGTTCAGTTACGACTGACTAGATAAGGTAAACATACTTTTATGTCTGCTTAATGTTACCAGCTGTATTAATATTAGGTATGTTAAATCAATAAAATTACTTAAAATAACCTTTGAGGATGAGCATCCTTTCTCTCTGCAGTCAAAAGCTTGTTAACTATTTATCAACAGTTTTAAGTGGGTAGATAAGTAAAGTCCTGAAATACTTTCTGTTAGGTGACAACAGAAGGTTGGGACAGACACTGCAAGGAATGTGTTTTTTGCTAGTATTGCAGTTTTTGCATTCTTTGATACAAGGATTGCAACATTTTTCTATAATATGCAAATAAAGTTTTAGATACAGAATTGTAACAGCAGGTATGACAGTATATGGTCACATTAAACACGTGAAATGTTCAATTGCTTGACACGTCAGCTCTTCCATGGTAACTCCTTATGCATGCATAGTTTCTGCAGTAAATACAAAGTGATTCACAAGAGTTTATCACACATTGAGAGCTGAAATGTAGGCCATGGTTTCAGAGAGCAACATCTTTCAGTTAGGTTTCTGTTAGTGACTGGTTTTCTTTAGAGCATGACTCTTTTACTGAAATCTGTGTAAGAAAGATTTCTGGTTTATTATAAAGTTAAGAAGGACTGATGAGGAAGTCTATAATGTTCTCTTTGTATAAGATGCTGGAATATTCATACCCACATTTAAACTCAGACTTAACAATAAGACTTTTTGAAAAACAACTCTCAAATTGTTGATGAAGCAAATCCTTTTTTACATTGTTGCATCTCCTCTGTTACTCTGATGACAAAGTTAACTTTGTTGCTTCAAATCAGGATTTACACAAGAATACACCACTACTGAGGACAGTCCAGAAAGGAATTATGATGCTAGCATTATTCATTTGCCTTTGTAAGCAAATAATAATAATATTGGGATGATACCTGATGAATATGGAACTTGTAAAAGAAAACCAACAACATAAAACACCAGTATCAGGAATTTCCTTCTCTTCATGAAAAGGAAAATTATTCTGTAGAATACAGCCATTGATGCTATACGTGATTGTATAACCTCTGATTGCAAAGATCATAGCTTTTCGTTGTGAAAACTGATGACTTTTCCCTTAAATTTCAGAGGTTATTAAAAGAGATCCTGTACAGTTGTTTGCCTAACCATATAACCTGTACAACCAGTGGACTGAATTCTGTAGTCTAAGCACGCATTATAATTCCCAAGGCACTGGTCCAGTGTGTTTAAAAAAAAAAAAAAAAAAAAAAGGAAAAAAAAACAAACAAAAAAATAACATGAATCATTATTATTTGTAGTATCAGTTTACAGTATTGCAAGTTTGTATTTGGTAGGTGTTGTAAACAATCTAAACGGAAAGAGGAGAAATCAAATGCTAAGATTCTTCAGTAATGGGCAGGATGGAGATGGTTGTCCAACTCTGATCAGCTTACAATATTATAAAGAAATAAATAATATTTAGTTTCTATTATGCTTTGAGATTCTATGAACACTGAAGCAAAGCAGAGTGTGAGAAACAGAGGATTCTCCAACCAGCAGAAATCACATTTCTGCCTTTTATTGCAAAACCTTCTTTGGCCAGATTTTAAACTACTGTGTCTTGTTTTGTGAGATTTCACTAAGGAATAGCTGTCAGCACTAAAAAGTCAGCCCTTTAAGATTGTACAGCATGTATGTGTGTGCTCCCCCTCCATCACATAGCTTTGAAATACCAAAGGTCATTACCTGCTCTAGTACCAGAGCTCTTGTAACATGCTGTGGTGTCTCAGCTACGTCTGTGTGTTCATGTTAACTTCTTAATGGTACAGCTTCATGGAGAAATGAATGTTACTCTGAGGTGTTTCAGGTATTGTCCCTTCTTCTCTGTTTGAGAAAGAATTTCAAACTTTGCATTTGGAAATATCAGTTATTTTTACAATGAATATATTTGTTCTTATTAAGGCAGTGCTATTAATGTCACAATTATAAAGTGTGCAGGAGGTGCACCATCAAGACAGTGTGGCAATGATGAAAATAAAAAATATATGAGCCAATTTGTGAATCACATCTCCATTTCTGCAAAATCACTGAAATCCAGCAGCAGACTGGGTTCAGAAATAATCTGTTCTGCTAGAACTCTAAAAAAAAAAAAAGTTATTTTATGTCAGATTTTAAGATACTTTTTCCCTTTTGGACTGTTGCAATGACAGAAGGAAGCAAAAGACATGGACTAGTGAGGGAGAGCTCTTTGCAAGCCAGGTCTGGTGTGCTCCTCATCACAGCTGTGGGCATTGTCTTACCTACTGTGTGCAGCTGTAGGTGCGGCAGCAGCGTGCCACACATCTCTTATCCCCAATAAGTCAAAATGACCTTTGGATCTATCGAAATGCAGGTAAAACCAGCGTAGAGAGTTCTGCGGGCCACCTCTCCATCCCCTGACAGTCTAGAGGTTGACTGGGAGAGACGCCAAAAAAATGTGAGTGGACTCACCTCCAGGCGGTACTGCCTTCAGCTCTGGGGCCCCCAACAAAAGAAGGACATGGACCTGTTGGAGTGAGTCCAGAGGAGGCCACGGAGATGATCCGAGGGCTGGAGCACCTATTCTGTGAGGACAGGCTGAGAGAGTTGGGGTTGTTCAGCCTGGAGAAGAGAAGTCTCCGGCAAGACCTTCGAGTAGCCTTCCAGTACCTAAAGGGGCCTGCAAGAAAGCTGGGGAGGGACATTTTACAAGGGCATGGACGGATAGGACAAGGGGCAATGGCTCTAAACTGGAAGAGGGAAGATTTAGATTACATATTAGGAAGAAATTCTTCCCTGTGAGAGTGGTGAGGCACTGGAACAGGTTGCCCAGAGAAGTTGTGGATGCCCCATCCCTGGAAGTGTTCAAGACCAGGTCGGATGGGGCTTTGAGCAACTTGGTCTAGTGGAAGGTGTCCCTGCCCATGACCATAGGGGCTAGAACTGGATAGGCTTTAAGGTCCCTTCCAACCCAAACTATTCTATGGTTCTGTGAAAACAAGACCAATAGAAGAACAGGAGATGTATTTTAAATACCAGGAGTGTTATGTATTCTTTATGTATTAATGTATTGCCTTACCTTTTTAATCAAGGGTACCATCTCTAATATACTTCAATGCTGAAACCCAGATCTTAAATTATTTTAAAATATTCTTTGTTAATTTTGCTGGAGCTGTATTATGAATTAAAACTTGCATAGAAATGTAAGAGTCAGGGTAATAAGACTGGAACCAGAATTCATTTTACCTTCCAAATTAGACTTTCATAATAAATGGTAAATTGAAATGCCATTACAAAAAGGTTACCATCTTTTACTACATGAAGTTAAAAACTTAAATTTTACTAATGGTGCAATTTTCTCTGTAATTCATCTTTTACTTAAGAGCATATAATTGTTTGAATAACGTTTTAGTCCCTGTAAAAAGAAGGTATTGTTAGCAAAGAAAGTCTGACTCTTAGATAGGTTGGGAAAATCACAGAGTTCTCTTTTTCAGATGTTCAGATATATTACTTTGCATTTCACTAAGCCACAGGAGCATATGATTTTCTACACCACCAATTGATTTGTATTCTTGCTGATGACCTCAATCTCTTTCCCCTTTTTTTCCTAGCAAAACACTTGGGGGGTTTGTTCAAAATTCATTTTTTGGTGTGTGGGGGTTTTTTTTTGACTAATCTTAATAAGGTGCTATGAATACAATTTCCTGAAATAGATTTATAAGTGAAAGAAAAATGTGCTCAGAATTGCAATTAATCCTGATAAGTGCCTATAGACAAGAATGTGCAATTTTAAGCTTAAAACTTTCAAACCCTCAGGACTAGTTTGCCCTCAAGGGATACAGTCTCTCAGAATGCATAAACTTTATAGGTCTGGATGCTTTTAAAAATGCTGGTAGGAAGATCTCACCTAAATGTTAATCACTTTAACATCCACCAAATATATTTGGGCAGCTGCATTTCTTTTAGTGTGCACAGCCAAAGACTATGTGACCTCAGTCAAGTTGCATACCTTGCACTCTAAAGCTGTTTTGGGACTCATAACCTATACGTTGCACTTCTAAGTCTCCTGAAGCATGGTTAACATGCTCCAACACAATTGAACTCACCACAAATCCAATCCTTTTCATTCAAATGTGATGATGATGGTGGTGCATATCTCCTGGGCAGAGGCTCAGTGGCTGGAGTCAGGAGGTGGGTAGTAAGGACAACAGACCTTGCTCAGTCTGATTACCTAGCTCATACCAATGAGTGAGCTCACACCAATGAGTGAGCTCACATCTGTCAGTGAGCAGTGAGCTGGAGCTGTGTCCTGGGCTGGGGTGCTCCCACTACCCATCGGCACCCTGCTCCCCTTGGAGCCAGCTTGGGGACCACCAGATGGGAGAGAATGCAAGGATCACAGGCACAGGAAGAAAACAAACAAAACACTCTCCTGCAAGAAGAAAACCTGTGTTTCTCTACTCTGAGCGCCATTATGTATCATATCCAAAGACTTAACGCAAATGCATAAGCTGTCCCTGGAGATGGAAAAAATCTATAATATTTCTATTGCTGTAATACCTATGTGCCAAGTGCAGACATTTGTTTGATTTGGCCTCTGGCATTTTTATCTGGCATGCTCTCCATTTCCTTTCTCCCACCCTGTATCAATTTTAAAGCTCCTTTGGTTAAAAAACAAACAAACAAACAAACAAACCCATCCTCCCCCCCCCCCCCCCCCCCCCCCCAAATCCGACAACCCATCCTGTATTGCTTTTGAGTTGAGATCTAAATGAAAAGAGCTTTCTCTTCTGAAATATTAGTACTAATATGGTGGCAACCCTACTGAAAAGCTGGAGGAAAGGTTTTGCTTGTTCTGGCTGCCTGTGAAATACCCGCTTCCCTCCCAAGCTTGCTGTCATTCACCTCCTAAATAGAGGATGTTCCAGCTGACACATGCTTCACTAAGCAGTGTAGCTCAGTGGCATCCCAATCCTGCCTTGTCATGTCAGTTGAAATTGCTATGTTGGAATGTAGATTAACCCCAGAAATTACAGGTACACTTTTGATAACTGTATATATTTTTTCTTTTTCTGTACATCCATTTCTTCTCATCTAGGGGAGGGGTCCTGGATGAGCCCATGTTGGACAGCAGAGGTGGGGCTAACTGGCATCTCAATTTACCACCGTATTAACTTGGGTTTGTACATTTTAAGTGGAAAAAAACCAAAGCTTGTTAGGCTTTCAGGTAACAACTAAATGGTGCTTACGTTGTACGAGCAAAAAAGCTCTAGTTTGCAGTCAAATTAAATTGCTAATAATTTTTTCCAGGCATTGTTCCAGTGAGAGTTTACCACAAGTAGCCATGAAATATTGAAAAAATATCTTAACCAATTGTGGGGAATAGAGAGTCTCTCAAGGTGTAAAAAAAGGGCATTAAGTATCGCAAATTTTCATTGCATCAACATGTCAAAAGATTTACTGCAAGGTTATAAAACAGCTCAAAGTACTGACCCAAATTCATTCAGTTCAAAGAAGAGTCTCCCCTGTTGCTCACTGAGCGTCAGTTTGACCACATGACGGACTTGGCACAGACTCTAGATTCTCCCCAGATTCCTGTCCATTAAAGTTGGAGAAATCCTGAAATTAACACTTATGCTACAGTGAAAGAAGAATTGGGATTATTTGTGTTGGTTTAATATTTTTCTCTCTTAGTCTGTAAACTCTCCCTTAGTATTACGGAAATCTAAAACCTTATTTCAGGATCATTTTTCTCTACTTTATGTGTTTTTTTGTATTACCAGCTTTATATTTTATGGCAAGCATTTGAGAGTCATTAATTTCAAATGGCTGAATAAACATTGCTTACTTGACAGGCACTTATTTAAATGCATTATTTTTGGCATAAGATCTAAAATTATGTTTGCAAAAGATGGCAAGATTTTTTGGCTCTTTTTTCCCCTCATCTCATCGCAGTCTGGCATAATTTTCCCAGTCTATCTTGTGTTACCTTACCATAGTTTAATAGTCAAACTTAAAAAGGATGAAAAGTACCCACACCTAGAAATACGTGGTAATGATTTGCTTGGAGTTCTTTGTTAAGCTATCCTCTGATATTTAGCTGTGTCATTTTGTCTGCAGTCTCTGCAGAGTAGACTGTACCAGTAAGCAAACATTTTTAAACTCCCCATGTCAACAACCTAAACAGTGAAGAATGGTAATTTCAACAATGGAGACCTGCACAGTTTAATTTTCAACAATAGATGTTAAATGAACTGTAGAAAACTGTTTTAATGAATTTGTAGTTCTTTTATGCAGTTGTTCATTGCTCCTTAGTTTAACTCTCTAATTATGCTCCTTTGTACAAGTACTTCTGCAGCTCTACTGGCTCTCTTTCCAAAAATATTGTCTGAGATCTAATTACAGGACTTGTCAATATAGTTAGACTGTTTTGAGGAATTGAAAAAAATATTCTCTGTGGGAACAGTGTATTCTGAAGAACAGAAAGTAATTTATTGTGGAACACTGTTTTTTGATATTCCCTGAATCGGTTTGCTCCGTGTTCCAAAAGGCATCAGAAAGTGGTCTAAAACAAGGAGTACAAGCAAGAAGATACCCCCCACACACATTCCCTTGTAGTTGCCAGATATGTGTTAGCACTTGCTGACAGATGTACTTACGGACTGCCTGCTGTCTTCTGCCAGTACCTGCAAGCAGGCGGTGCTTGCAGGCAGAGGTTCATATGATATTTTATATATCAATTGAAACAAAGATTTTAAACATTTAAAGGAAAAGTTAATGTTTTTGAAAGGAAATGTATTATTTCTATTAAAAGTCTCACTTAATTCAATTTAAAGACATTGAAATATTGTGAGGAAGACAGTATCTTGATCTGGAGCAAATGTCTCCATTTTGATATCCTTAAAAGAAATTATTCAATCTGTGGTCATGAATTATCATCATTAAGCTTCTTCATAAGCAATTAGAAAGTGCAAGCTGATAAACAATACTGGACACCAGACAATTCAAGGATTACAAAGCATTGGAAGGTATATTGAAATGGATTTTTCTCATGGAATGAACAGATGCTGGAACAGTGTACCACATTTTACAAGGCATTTATGTATGAGTGCGTATAGTTTTCCTATACATTCTGTTACCATATATCACTCATGGCTTCTACAGGGCAAGAGCTACCAACGTGATATTTTAGAGACTTGTGATAGCATGCAATCTGATAGGACACACAAGGTTACACAGGTTTACACTGATGATGCTCCTATCTTAGGCACCTTGATTAAATGCCTAAAGATTGGTAAGATAAATTTCAGACATATTTCAGCCAGCTAACAGGTCTGTTCAGGAAACAAAACCAGAACTTCATTCGTCAAGTTCTTGGCTATACTACTCCAGGCCCTTCCACTTTCAGTTTTCCTGCTATGCTCTGAATGTTACGCAGTCATTTGTACCATGACAAAGTGAGTAAAATACCCACTATCTTATAGTCTCTTCATTCTTGAAGGAGTTTTGGCCCAAATGTATATTTTTAAGTGGAATTATAATGTGAAATGGGTTTTTAATAAGAACAGTTTTAAATCGATTCTCCTAAAGTAATTTTATTTCATGAACATCATTGGTCCTTTTGCCTGCAATTACTTCTCAAGTTGAGATCTGATCTGGGAAGGAAATTGACACTTGAGTTTCCTCTTTCTATGGATTGTCATAACATCATGAAAGTGCACCATGGATTTCTTTCTCTTTTTTTTTTTTCATTTGGAAAGAAAATCTGGAATATAACTGGAAGAAAAAAAAAGGGAAGACAGAAGAAGAAAAAAAGAATAAGCTCTGATGGCGTGGGGAAGGTGAGACATGCAAATTCCCTGCTTTTTGTATAAAAACCATTCAGAAAGTTATAAAATTCTGCACAATAGTTTGCAAAAGCTAAGAAAAATCTTTAACACTATTGCAGCAGCAGATGAACTGCAAAATACACAAATTTATAGTAAACAAAAACCCATGGATAAGATGGATAGAACAAAAACCAAGGGAAAATCAAGGAATTGTAGAACAAGCAACTCTGGTAAAGACAGGAAATCTTCATCCTAACCCAAATCAAGTCAGTAAGGAAGCAAAGCCAGGTCAGGGCAAAGCTAGGTCTGAAAGCAAAGTTTTGATAAGGCATTTATTCTTAGGATTTTTATTGCTTCTGATCTGTGGTATTTATGTCTCTGAGGTGAGAACTTTCATCTGTGATACATGTTCATAATTTACAGGCTGCATGGTGCCTTGATGTTGTCTGCAGGAAGAGGAAATGAAACAATTAAACTAGGCAGACGTGAAGAGTAAAACTAGCTATTGCCCTCAGTATATTTATTTTTCAATATTATTGTCTGTTGGTCAGACAAGGCTGAAAACCATTGACGTACTCAATGACTTTGAGGGGAGCAAGACAGGTTTCAATAGACGGACATGAGAAAATGGCAAAGCACTTCAGGGAGGGGAATTAACCAGGCAGAATATGAATTCAGCCTTTAACGGCAGTTTGAGCTTCCGTGTTTCTCCTGTGAACTAGATCCCCCGAACGTGTATGGCACGGTGAAAGCCATTTTTGCTGGCCTTTGACGCAGACATGCACTTCCCTCCTAACTCCAACTGTTTTAAGTGACCATTGCCAAGCTCCCTAGTGATTACTTTAGCTGTAATAGCAATGACAGATCACTTTATTAATTGCAAATTGCACTATCTGAGGATGGTGACAACAGATATAGAGAAAGGTACAGAACACCCTAATTTTTCATAGCATAATCAGCCTGTTTGGAGCCCCAGATAAAAATAAATTACCTCAACCTTACAATACAGTTGACACGTATTTATTGCAGCGTTCTCTATCAGCAATTGCCATACCCACATGAGCTAACTTCTCACTCATTACCTTAAAACGTGAAGGGGAGTGTTAATAAGAAAGGGCAGTCAAAGCAGGGCCCCAGGAGCTGGATCTGCATTCCAGTTGTTGCATGCCACTGGTGCTGGACATTGCCTTCTGCAAACCCCTTACACCCCCCTTGGCTGCAATTTGCCCACCTAGGTAGTGGCGGACTAAATATTGAAGAAGAAATTTATCTTGACTTGCAGAAAGAGGGAGAAGAATAATTCCAGTGACTTGAGAGGGAAAGCTGGTAACATTATCTCAGTTTTGAAAAACTGAAGAACATGACTATAGACCTACTGCTTATCCATTATCAGAGCCCAAGTTTACAAGACTTTATAATGGAAGCTGACAATTTTTCTGTTCCTGTTTGCTGCAGCTGTTTTTGCAATGTCCCGGGTTGTTTGATACAAAGTCTAAATTAGTCTTAAGAAACAGGATTAACCTTTCCAATCACATTTAAGGTGAAATTGCTTAACTACAGCACACAATGTCATGCTGCAGATAATCCATGTGCTTGATTAATGCTTTTATAATCAATTGCTGTCTGGAAGTGACTCCTTCCCATCACACTCTTCACAAAAAGAGCAGATGGTATTTAAAAGGTTATGGCAAGAGGGCATTTCAGAGGTCAAATAGAACATCGATCAAGTGGGCAGAAAAATTGCTTTTTTCCTTCCCCTTCTTATCCTCACAATCCATGAGGGAATGTGGCCTATGAATTATAGTTTGATCTATAGTTCAAGCACTAGAATGTTTTCTTGTTTCAAATTTCTATGTTGTTTTGGGTAATGAACCTGGAAATTGGATTCCTTTTGTGCCAATAAAAAATTGTGCCCAATACACGTGTCTCCTCAACATAATTCTTAGACCCAGAGAGATTTGCTTCATACTACCTTGAACGCAGTCAGAACGCTGGCGCTTAATAAAGGCTGTAGTAATATCCACAATGTCCTTAGATCAATTTGTAGCAATGGTAACGACTCTGTGAAAAAAGGTACTCTACACTTCCATGCTCTTTTATAGAAACAATAAAGAAATTATATTGCGTGACTTGTTCTCTTTCACTGTTTTCCCTGTACATAGTTGGTTGCCATTCTGCATTAGAGTCCAAGGAGAGCTATTCTCACCTGGAGTGAAGGGGACAGAGAGACTACACCTACTAACGCAATCTCCAAAATCAGAAATCAGAGATTTGCCATTGTACAATACTTAAAATATATCAGTAGCCTTTTTCCTTCCCTTTCCATCTCCTGTCATGCTAACCACACAGCATGTGACTAACGGAAACAGAAAAGTAAAATTGTTTATGTTTTCTAGTAATCTTTGAAGTTTTGCTAATGAAAATGTAGGTTTTTTCCTATTGGTTTGGAAATGAATATGATCATCTTTGATCATAATATATATGCTGCCTAATAAAAGTGGATTTGTGTCGATTGTCATGTCTTACTGGCCATTGGTTTTTTATGAATTTTTTTTTTTTGCTGTTATATAGGTTATTGTGACAAGTGAAGTGCTCGTCCTGAGGAGGTGTCTAAAGTGGGCTTTCATCTGGGAAGTAAACAGTGAAAATACTATAATTCTGCTTTGTGATCAAAACCAGGATTGACTGGCTAAGATATTTTTCAGGATTGTAACTTACGCTTAGAGGCCTGAGCCCACCAAATCTTTCTTATCTGAACAGTTCTCACTCACTTCATATAAGTAGCCACATAGGAGCCTGAGAAGCTATTAATGAGGCAGGGTTTTATCTTTATTCAATAATGACTAATACCTACCGTATATTGCATAATGAAAGCTGTTAAGCATGAACCTTCAAAAGGTGTACAAAAGCAGAACTTGATGAAAACACGCTAACTAATCCTATTAAAGTGACATCTGGATGTCTTGCCATCCAGAAGTGGTAGAAAAGCAGTCACTGGAACTGGCAGTGCATTTTAAATAGTCCTAATATACACAGTCAGTTATAACACACTAATAGACCTTTCATTATCAGTTTTGCAGTTTAATTTCCTTTGATTTATTTTAAGAGGGGATGTAAATTTTTAAAAATTGAAGTCTATGAGACACTTCAACTAAGTCATGTCTGTCAGCACTGTATATGAAAAACAAACACAAATACAAATGTATATTGCATGAGTTTTGCCATGATTTACTGGCCAACAGAGAAAATCTTTACATGCAGGTGAGGTATTGCAGTTTCACCACTTAACTACAAGTTCTTAAAAGCTAGCGTATGATAAAAAGAAGTTAACGTGGGCATCTGCATAGTTATGAATGAGGAGTTAGGAGAGGTTTACTTGTAGCATTAACTTAAAACATACAGATTTCCCAGAAAGAGTGAGTCTTGGGGACTAGCTGCACTCCAGGCATTCTTCATGGGGACTCAGGAGACAGTATTGGCCCTTAGCAGGCAGTTAGTGTCAATTGCCTTGTTATGACTACGACCCAAGTGATCAGAACTGCCATATTAAATGCAAATTGATAAATGAAAGTCTTTACTACTAGTCTGAGGGCAAAAAGCCTGGGAAAATAATGCTAGTTATATTGACAGCATCCTAGCATTTTTCATAGTGTTTAATGTATGTATTGCATCACTAATTCTTTAGAAATTTTTAAATTAAATCTTTTGTCTTCTATTGTGCGTCTGTATTGATCTGCTGCTGAAGCATTCCTTGCAACTGAGAGATATTATTCATTATATTTGGAAGTTGATCAGAGAAGAAAACAATACAGCATGGGTTCAAGAGAGAGAAAATAAATTGAACTTATATAGAGGAAAAACAAATAGTTACGATGTGTTGCTTCAACTATATTTTATTTATTCTTCAGGGTTTTTTTTCCCTAAAGAGACTAGGGAAACTTCAGATAAATTGAAAGTTTCGTAAGTAACCTAATAAATAGCCAAAGCCATCTAGCTTTTAACAATAGACATGTCTATAAATAGAAATGTGTTATTTCAGTTCTTTTTTCCCGTGTCTAATTTCACACTTTTTTCCCTATTTCATAGACACTTAAATAATGTTCTGAATCAAGTAATATAATCATATGTACGACTGTGACCTGATTTTTTAAAATCTATTTTAGGTGAATATTTACTAGTCCTTCGAATGCTAAATGTGGAACAAGAACTTCATATATACCTTCAACCATAAAAAGGGAGGAACATATAGAAATCATTAAAGGAATTTTTCTTAACCATCTTTCCTCTGACTAAACCTATTATACCTACATACGCTTCCCATCACTCTCCCTGCTCTGTCACTTTCCAAGCCATTGCTCCCTCTTACCTTTCATAACCATTCACAATCAATCCTACATTTTTTTTTTTTCCTCATAGTATGAGAGTACACAAAGGTTTTCTTTCCGACACCTCGTATTCCTGATCTTAGACACGGTATCAATCATCGGGGCCATCGCATATATCTGCCAGGTGATCACTCTTCTACACCCTCTGAGTATTTCCTTGGCCCAATTATGTTCCTGCCTGGGTTGTGTGTTTCTTTCTCAGAAATCTATAATACACTTTCCATCGGAGAGGGGGAGGGGGGAAATGCCTTAGGCTTTCTAGCAGTGGTTGTGTTTGTGTAGTTTACATTGCTACTCAGTCCACAAATGTAACACTAAAATGAATCTGTGGTATCTGTGTTTGGATGACTATTAAACGACAAAAACTGTGCAGTATTCTTGTACAATCAATACCTTACATGTGAAACCTAAGACAGCACTTTAAATTACCAAAAAAAAAGGATAATACAATATTAGAAAGTGATGTTTATATCTGCTTTTGCTTGTGTATTGCTGCCTTTCCACGGCAAAGTACTCTCTCTCAGATCCTTCCCACAGCCACCAGCACGTGCCCGAGTGACACTGACCAAGCAGGTGCCATGCATCCTCCGCATTTGTCGGATACGCTCCCTTGTGCCTACCTGGTATAAGTGTTCTGCTTGTTCCTTTGTCTCTTTGAAAGGTTTTCTTGAATGTCTTCCAATTTTTAGGTGTTGCAATTTTAAAACAAGCCTGTTCCGTTATACTTTGGGCTTCATGTGAAAAGGTGAGAGAGTAGCTGTTTAATTACATGGGGGAAAAAGTTAAAAAAATGGGGGGAAAAAAAGTGATTAGCAAAATAGGGCTTTTTTGGTCTTAGTGGTAAATTTAATCAAAATATGAATGTGGAACTGTTTCCATAGAGGAACAAAGTTAATAATACCTGAAACTGTTCTACATGTTCCAGGATGTAATAACAGCGGTGAGTTATGACTAAAATTTTTCAATCATTTATGTTCAAAAATTCTACACCTATCTGCCTATTGCTAATTTGCAGCACCTGAATTCCTCCATTAATTTAGTTTTCTGTTCCTAGGATCTGAGAGAGAGACATAGTAAATCTGCAGTAAAATACGCCATAAACAAATGAGCTCTGCTCAAAGAGATTACATGTTCAGATTTCTTTTGTAAACCGATTTCTCACAAACAGTCAAACAGCTTCATCTGTGTAGCTTGCCTGAGGGCATGGCAATCACCTGGATGTTGGACACCCAGGACAGGATACAATGGGTACAAGGAGTTGGCACAGGCACACAGTGCAAGGTGCTGAGTTACAGCACACCTTGCACGTCATCGCTCCTGCAGTGCAAATGTGTTACATCAGACATATTCCGAAACGTGCCAACCAGCAATGCGTGTCATGGATTTTGTGTGCACAGGTCCAGCTCTCCCCTAAGTCCTGCTTTGATAAACGCCTAGCAATGCAATGATGGTGCTAGGTCTAACTGGACTGTGAGGTATTCAGACATCCCATGTCTAGGCTCTATTTCTTTTTTTCCGCCTGGATCTAGTTTCATGATAGCAAGAGAGCACCTCTAGGATAACTAGCATATATGTCACCTTTAGCTTTTGTCCAACAGTGTCTTTACCATATCACAATTAAGAATCAGCTGATCTGTGAGCTGGAGTTAACTGACCTGATAGTTGGGAAAAGAAATGGACACTTTGCTTTGCTAGCAAACTGAGTACATATTATATGGAATTTTTCCAGGATAATATACATAGAATTCTTTTGTCAGAAATTATTACGTTATTTTAAAGCAGTAATGGACTTTAATCACAAAATATGCAACTGATAAGAAAATCCAAGTATTTCTGTGTAAATGATAATTGTCTTCAAATACATATGGCATCCCTGAGCTTTTTGCTAAGGAAAAACTACCTTTCAAATTAAAGGAAATTTCTTGACTTTTTAATTCAGGTTTTCTAAAGGATGGGCAGGGATATGTTGAAATGGGGAATTTTGAAATTGTTCTGACTGACAGTGAGATGAATTTCCTATCCTGAAGAGAAAAGGGGGGGCAAAAAAAAAGGTGATAACTTTTATTTAGTGAATAGGAGCTGTAGCAGAGATTTGCGTGAGCCATAATGTGCCTATTCCCTATGAGACTTCTTTCAGGCTGCTCTGCTTAAGGCAGGAAGAAACAGTGGGAGATGAAGATCCATACATGTCATTAGAGTTTGACAAAAGGCTGGGTGCTATTCTTATTTACAAGGGTATAAATGTGGAATGATTGCACTAAAACCAGTGGAGTTCCTCCTGATTCACAGCTGAACAACAGAGAACATTTTACCTCCAAACCTGAAACTCTGTTGTGATTCAAATACACAGCCATTAAATCCGAGAACATTTAATATTTTTCTTTTAACTTTGTTTTGGTTCCAATGCATTTCTTACTTAGAGTAAGTGGATAACTCAGTGTGTCAGGTCAGATTTACAAGGTTGATCAGGTTTCTTTTTGTCCCTAAGGAAAAATATTATTAAACTACCCAGTTGAGGAAGTGAAATGTACTAAAACTTCTAACATGTATGATGTTTTGGTAAAAAAAAAAAAAAAAAAAAAAAAAAGTCCTCTAAGACACTCAATCACTGTATTGCAGTTGAAACAATACGTATTTATTTGATGATCATCTGTTCGAAACAAAGTCAACACATCAGGCTGACTACTTCACTTTTCTTTACTCTCACTCTCACTCATTAGAGCCTGACATGGGCTGGTGGACTCTGAAAGCAAATTGGCCGCAGAGATGCACACGCTTTAGGGCAGTTGCTATCGACAGATGAAAAGTGTAGCGTGCCTAACCCAAAAGGCGTGCCAAAAGCCAATGGTGGAAACAAAGGGTTCATACTGAGTCAAATAAAAACAAAAGAAACAAAACCAGAAATGGCATGAGTTGGACTAGGTAATGAGAATTTTAAGATGGTCTCTGTGTCACAGAGACAACAATGTAAAAATTTTAGGATATGTTTTAAGCAACAAGCATAAACGTAGTATGAAAACTTTTATCCCAGAATCATGCACCATCTAATTCAGTTCTTTATTTTGTTTTTACTATGTAAGCTTTGGGGAACATCTCACAGTGAGAAAGTCTATACAATTAAGAAAGTAGTCTATTTTATGGATGTTTAAAATGTTAACATTTAAATAATTTAAACTATGTTAATTGAGTTCTGTTATGTATAAATGTGTCTATCAGGAACTGTTCTTAGATGACCAAAATATTTTCACATTTAAAAAACAAGCAAACGTACGTAATTGAATCAAGAGAAAATACTGGTAGCTAACTAGGAATTAATGAGAGATAGAGAACATTACAAAACAGAAAAGAGACACAGACTTGAGGAATTTTGGACTTGAGGAGATTTTAAAAAGAAAGCCTTGACTCCAGAGACAAAAAACAATGTATTATTAAACCTTTATATTCTGGTACCATCTAGAGGCCAAATGGCACAGCATCCCATTTTGCTAGGAGCTGTACAAACATATAAAATGACAGATACTCAACCCAAGGAATGGCTATGGCAAACTCACAGCTACTGAATGTTTATGTTATTTCTTCTTTGTGGAATATTTTCTGTCTGTCTCTATTCTTTACAAAATCTCTGGATCATCTTCACGCAAACCCTGGATGCACAGTACTTCCAGTCTGCCAACAGCTGTGTCATGTACACAAATCACAAGTACAGAAGGCAGAACGTGCCTGTCTGCTGCAGGAACTTCAACAGTTGCACCTATCAAAATGTTATAATGACAAGAAATACAACTAGCATCAGGAACAAATTGTTATTATCACCACGGTGCCCTGGGATTACAGTTTTCTTTCTAAGACTTCTGAAAGGAGTCTTTTGCTAGCAATTGTGATGGAATATGGAAGGCCAAAATATTACATGTAACAACACAAATCCTCTGACTTTTCAGTTACAGATGTTTGTAAGTGATGTCTAAGAAAATATGTATATATATTTTCTGCTACTGTTATTTTGATGCTGAATAGTTGTGAATGACCCAGTGAAAGAATTTTTGAGCTGATGCTCCAGGAAAGAAGTATAAAAATGACAGTTTTTCATGCAATCCAGGGCTACTTGAGTGACCTATGAATAAGCCAGCCCAGAGGTTGGAAGTCATCAAGACAGGGTTACCTGAAGCTCTGTCTGAGCAGAGAGAATTAGGTAGCCAGGGTAAATAGATGGAGTTATCCTGAGTAGAGCACTGCGTTAATGAAACTGTGCTGCTTCCAGCCACCCAAGGACAGCTCTGGTCCTGCCTTGGCCCACTGGCTAAGGGGACTGTCCATTCCTTAAAGAGGTCTCTCTATTATTTGCAAGTGGGCAGTAAGTCAATAAGGGTCTGATAACACGCTCAGTGATCTCTAAGAAGGTTGTTCATTGATGTCAAAGGGATTTCGACTGAGCTTTCTAACTGTAAGCCTCATTTTATTTTGGGCTTTGAGTCTTTAAACTTTCAGTTAAATTTTGCTTTAGTGGTAAAATTCATGGAGTGAAATATAAAATACAGTGATACAGACTATGGTGTTCCATAGGTTGGCTGCAACATGCACAGTGATCATACAGATTACTTAAATAGCCTTACTAATTTATACAGACTTGATCACATGCTTCAGTAAGGGTGTTCCATAGGTTGGCTGCAACATGCACAGTGATCATACAGATTACTTAAATAGCCTTACTAATTTTCCATAGATTTAACACACAGAAAAGATGACATTTTTTGCAGTGAAACTATAGGGATCTTTAAATTTTCCTACATATATTACAGGAGGATCATGGAAGCCAAAATATAAATAAATCAGGGAATTTACTAATGTAAATTAGATAATCTTCTATCCTTGGAATCCTAATATTGCACTGGAATAAACCAAAATTGCGATTATTTTATGATCTTTTCAACTTTATCTTTTAATTTTTTATTTTACTCATTAGCAGATAGGTATAAAGAATGTCTACCTCATTCGATTACCTTTAGACTTAACTGAAAGCAATAGTCCACTTCCAAAAAGTGAATGGCAATCTTCCTCTTAATTTCAGCAGCAGGAAGAACAG
>NW_009612417.1:38050-40115 GCF_000690535.1 Cariama cristata
GATGCTAGATACTAGCAAACATTTTGACTATACTTGATTCTGTAGGAGGAAACATCTGTGTGTTTTGGTTTGGTTTTGTTTTGCTTTTTTTTCTAAAAGTACTTTAAAAGATAAAGTGTTATTTTAATCAGAATATTTGAAAAAATCAAAGACGGTCCAAGGTTTACCTGGGACGATATGCACTACTTCCAAAGCTGGTGCAGCAATGCCACTGCCCTGATCTTGCTGCTGCACGCTCCACTGCCAATGTCACTGTGGTGATCAGCAAGTATTATCAATATATAAGGCTCATGCTAAATTTAGATGCCCTCTAGACCCTTTTGGGCTTGTTAACTGTTTCAATCAGTCATTTTAAAAGCACAGTCAGTGCTTCATTTGTTATTTTTTCTGCTGTGGAAAGATACATACGCTTTACCACATCTCAGGAATTTACCAGGAGAGCTGGTAAAATTTGGATGTTTTTGTCCAGTGAGTTGTGCATGCTTTAGGTCAAACTTTGCAAATGTGAAAGCAAAAAAATAAAGGTTTGCTTTAACCTTTCCATTCTTCACAAACTAATCCCAAAAGCTGAACAGAAGAGGGATCACAGAGGTCACAGTTTCGGCAGGGGGACACTGGAGAGGGAAATCCCACTCATTTGACAATGGTCATAATGCGGCCAACTGATTCCTGCCCTGGAAGTCAATAAAGCATTACTAAAATAAATAATAAATCAGCTGCCAAAACAGTTTTATTGTTTTTCATGGTAGCACATATGAAACACGTTAAGTATGCAGGGCCGGAGGTGGGAGGGTAAGGAGAAGCCCTAGAACACCCCTAACTGCAGGCAGCTATGGCAGCTGGTGGAGAATGAAGTGCAGAACTTTGGGGGGACCCATCAGGCATTTTAGGGTGTGCTCCGTGATAGCTGTTTGGTATTGTTCTCTCTCCCTTTTTTTTTTTTTTTCCCCACTGGCTTTTTTCACTTGTTTGTATTTAAGGTCTACAAAGTATGCTTGTGTTTATGTTTAACTAATTGTGATATTATGGTCTGGAGAAGGAGAGAGGTTAAGTATGTGTTTAACAATAGCTGGTCAGGGACAATCATTTAAAAGGAACAGAAGTGCTGTAATATATTTTTGTATCTGTGATATTTCTGATGCATCATCACACACATGCACTAATTATCATCTTTGTTTATACTCATCTCAACTTTATCACATTTTGTATGCTTAAGTAGACTAAATTAGATGCAATTTTTAACTGTTAGGGTTATACCATCAATTCATGTTTTTATTCTCAACTTCCTTAAGAATTAATTTTAAAAAATAGGAAATTCAGTCACCTCTTTGCCTGTTTTCCAAGTAAACAAAACTTCAGAAAGCAAACACTGCATGTAAATATATTTGTGTATATCTGTGAATGTGCATAGATATCTTCTCCTTACCATATCTCTCACATCAATGTAAAAGAAATTTGATAGAGTGGCAAATGTAAAAAAAGATAGTAGATTTTTATAAGTTCCAGAAAAATAAACAGGTGGAGAAAGGTAAGAGGCTCTATCTTTACCCTTGGTGAAAGAAAGGCTCAGCTCCTGGCTTACTTTCTTATGGGAAAGGACTCACAAGACCATGACCTTGAATCTAGAAGAAACCACTCCTTACATATTTTGGTGCTCCTGGATTTTCTTTCTAATAAAGTAACATAATCTAATGAGAGAGAATAATTTTCTCTCAAGCTATAATGCTACTGAATTTAATATTTCTCTTCTTTCTTAAGATTATGTTGTATAAATAGAATAAATTTCAATTCTGGCATCTGTATACAATATTTAAAGAGGATTTACAAGTAATAATAAAAAAGAAATGCCCATATTTCTTTCTCTCAGATGATGAGAAATCATTTGAGAATATCCAGTAATAGTTTGCCTAAACAAATATTTCTTAGTCAGCAGCACTGTTATAATAATAATGTCTGAAGTAGCATCCTTTTAACTGAAAATAAAAGAACTAGAAAAACAAATCAGGATAAAGGTGATTGACATAATTTGAGTTCTGCCATATGTACCTGATGGGAAGGAAAGAGT
>NW_009612417.1:40146-47170 GCF_000690535.1 Cariama cristata
CTTACTTTGACTAGAATATTTGATTCCTCAATCTCTGTGTCATCAAGAGGCATTAGTACCTTTTCTTTCTTGTTACGGCTCACTGCTTTTTATCTGATCTGATTCCTTCCTCTTAAATTGGTAACAGACACTGAGAATAACGTTATTAATGTTGTTATTACAGATGTAATTTTTGCTCTCTCTTTCAACTTTCAAACTTGTACATCTGCAAGAAATATAACCCTGACAAATTTCAGTTCTTACTGGAATAGAAAGCCAATTATTGTAATTATTTTGGATGAAAATATATTTTCACTATTTCTCAGGCTTAGTCTTTTCATATTGTCAAATTGAATTTATGTGAAATTGCTGCCTGTTCATTTTCATCAAATTTAATTCTTCTATTTTTGAATGCCCATGCTTTTCACATACAATTAAAAAAAAAAGAATCAGTTCTGAAATGATGCTCTTGGAGTTCAACATCTACAGTTCAAGCTCTAAGAGTGGTCTTAAAGCCTGCTTCCAGTTCTGGTGATTGAATTAGTAGACCAGATACTCAGATTATGAAATCAGCATAGTTTCACTGATTCCAGTCCCTCTGTAAAGAATAATTTGAGCTCAATTATTTGATTCAACAGTTTTTACAGAATAGAGTCAGTTTCTCATGGAGAAAAGTTCAAAGTGACTTATTTGCTTTAGAGAAAAAAGATTCCTGGGACTCTTATTCAGTCAGATTTTTAACTCAGGGTGACTGCTGATGATCACAGCCATCCAAGCTGTCGCAGATGTTGTGTTAAGAAAGCTATTGACCGTCAGTGGGTAGTAAAATTTTTCTGCTCTCACTTTATTGCTGCCCCCATTAAACCATCCTCTCAGGTCCTATATTTGTGTAACTGGTTCTGTCCCCTACGGTCTGGAATCATTAGCCCATTCCTCAATAGTGGACTGTATAATGCTTTCTTAATTAACCCTGTGGATCTTGTTGCCCCAAATAACATTTAAATGGGAGTTTGTAACTGTAATATCCTGATATAGATTTCCACTGGAAGTGCTTGAATGGAATACATAATTTCAGGGAGAAATCCTAAAAACCCACAAGACACTTTTGAGATAATTACAGCATTGCTTGTCATTTCAAAACAGAAGGCCTGGATTTATTGTCAAGGCAGCATTCCTCTTTTGAATGCCATCCTTATTCAGCTGCAAGTCATTTGAGTTTCTGCTAATCCAAATAAACTGAAAATAGTAACATAGTATTCATCAAAATATTATCACATACATTTCATACCCTAAAATATTACTTTGCAAAAACCTCATCAGAATTAATACTAGCTACTTAACTCACAATTCTACCCCTACCAGCGTCTTTAATTGGTCAGTACTTATTGCTTCTTGAATTAGAAATTAATTTACAAGAAATTTCATTTCCATGCCTTTTGAACCATTTGTCTCCAACACTTCTTTCTGTACTTATCTTCAGATTTGGTCCCAGCTATTCGATCATAGAATGAAGCATTCCTTTGTTGAGCATGTCAAATGTGTTCAGCATTAGATAAGCCTACTAGTGTGGATTTATTTGTGTGTTCTACTTTCATTTCAATAAAAACATCAGTACTCTCAGTGCTTTGGATCAATTACTTTTTTTGTGTTGAGTTTTGACATTTTTCTGTGTCCTGCAGCTATCCTTGCTTTCATCAATAAAAGTAGTCTTCTTCAGGCTGAGACTTGCTGGGGATCCATTCTTGTGGATCTTGTCTTCTAAATGAAAGTCTAGATCATAGATCACAGAAGAAATAGTGAACCACTTTGTGCAGACAAGATTTTAACCACTATAGATGGCACAGAATATATCCTGATCATTTTATTTCTTTGTCATTTTATTTGTATTTCTTTTTCACCTCCAAAGTAGTCTAGCTTTGATGAATCATTCAAGGTTTTGCACTTACTGAGTACTGCCAAGTGCAGTGTTTGCAGTCATGCAAACTAATCATGGAACCTACTACACTAAAAGACAAAATACCACAGAAGAACAAACTGTAAGTCTGTATGTGCAGGGTAATGAGTCAGAGTAGAAAAAAATTGTCTTCGAACTACCAATGAATGTGGCTAATACAACCTATAATAGCAAAAATTCCAGAAATAATTGATCAGATATGCATATTTTGGGTCTCAGACACAGAGCTGGCAACTCTCTCTATGACTCTATCTGTAGGGATAGTTAATTTCTATCTAAACACCATTAATTTCTCTGGAACAGTGGTTCCCTGAAAACACTTTTCCATACATTTTGTCCACTGCACCATGATCCTTCTACATCATGCACAAGT
Source organism: Cariama cristata (assembly GCF_000690535.1). Lineage (NCBI taxonomy): Eukaryota > Metazoa > Chordata > Aves > Cariamiformes > Cariamidae > Cariama > Cariama cristata. The sequence goes on from NW_009612417.1 coordinate 42,453, forward strand.
TACTGCTAAAATTACCCACAACTTAAAACTCCAAAATTAGTGTCTGTTCTGCAGAGCCTCCCAAGATTCAAATCACGCAAATGCTCAGTAGTGAAGTTGTCTTAGTGGGGACGCATATGGGCCATTGTCTTTATTTGAATAGGAAATGAGAGAAGATAGTTGAAACTCTTTAAAGAGTAAAAACTGAATAGAATGTGAGGTTAATAGATTAAGATTTTTCTTAAATATAAAATGGGGATGACTTTTTAAAAGTACTGATTTAGTAGTTAACACAAAAAGTTAATCTGCTTCCTGTTTTGTAAAAGGATGATTACATGCTCTTTCATTTACAGATGCATTATGATTCCATATTTTGATTAAATGAGAGCTTCAGATGAAAAATCATTAATTACAAAGTGTTCATCCTTTTTCCTGGACTGGGCAAGCCGTCTTATTTGTAAATAAATTTTTGATTGTAATTACAGAGAGATTTCCACTTGCTAACTAATTGTTCAATATGCCTCATTATTTTTATTTGAGGAAATCTGCTAATGAGAAATATGAACCAAATGTTTGTTGTTACATCTCTTGAATAAATGAGACATTGAACAAAATTTTTGGCTTGTATTTATTGGAATAGGTCCCTTACGAAGGCATCTCTTAGAGAACGGAGGGCTCTACTTATTCTCTGTCTTTGACAAGCCAAACTTTTCTTTCCAGGAATAAGGAAATTATTCTTTTCTTAAGGAAGGAGAAACAAACAGAGAAATTTAGACACCTTTGACAGATTCACATTATAGAGCAGATGACCACAGTGATTTACTTAGAGAACCAGAAAGAAAATGCTATGCAATCTTTCATTTTTTTAAGAAGTGCTCCTTAACACACACACTGAGATTTTTAGCTAAACTGTAATTGAGTTTTATGATTTCTCATCTAAGAAAATGGTATGCAATCTTTCATTTTTTTAAGTGCTCCTTAACACACACACTGAGATTTTTAGCTGAACTGTAATTGAGTTTTATGATTTCTCATCTCAGTTGATAAATAATATGCCCCTTGTGTGTCCATTCTACCACCTTTAGCCTCCAGCTTTTCTCAAAAATGCTTAGAGAAAAATTGAGCACCTTGCCACTACTCATTAACTGTCTTAGCTATTATGTGCTAAAAACCAAAGTTACTATCATTCATATTTTTTTCCCATTAAAATGGCAAGTAGAGAGGATCAAGGCAACAGTGTGCACCTCTTCTTTGCATGTTCCATCTACAGTTTCTAAAACTGCAATGAATTTACACATTGAACACATATGCTGAGCAAGAGATGAATGTTGCCACTGGATGTGATGGGGATCTGTGAAGACTGGGTTTCTTTTTTATTAGTCCAAGACGTTATCATGGAACCAAACATTTGCTGTACTACATTTCTCACTGTCCTTGAGAAAATGGATGGATAACTTATAACCGTAATTATGCCCTCTCACTAGTCTAATGAAGAGAACTACAGAATGTGTAAACAATAGCTGTGCAGGGGAGAGTATGCATAATTGGCAACTATTAATCTAATAGTGAGAGATGGAGATGGGTGAGAATGATTAACATAGGCCACACAGAACGATCATTTGTGATAAGGATGACTGAGAAGACTTTGACATTATTTAGCCTTCCCCACCAGCAAGGAGAGCATGAATAGAAATCAAATTAAATGCAGGATGGATCAGCATGTGTAGGGTAGCAGGCTTTCAGCACCCATATTTTTCTTTCTCTGTAGAAAAATTGTACAAGTTTTCCTTTCCATGCTATTAGTATCATAAAAAGTACTGAATGGTGATGTAGAAGAGCAAACATTTTCCACTGTCTCATACAGAGCATCATTGTCCAAATTGTCATTTTCCAGGACAGTCAAGCACGTTGTGAGTTATGGGAGCCAGAAGTTTAGGTTCTCATTTGTATCTTCTCTTCTCCGAGTGGTCCTTTCCTTGTTGCAGGAAGGGTACTGACTAAAGGATGATGGAGAGTGATTATTAAAAAGAAAAAGTAAGAGGAGGTAGCTAGTTCATGGAAAGGAAGAAAATAGTTCACTAAAGTGAGAACAGAAAACACTGTAGGGTTTGTGAAAGGAAGGTGAGAGAAGGATAATAAAGGATGACTGGGACAGTGATGACCTGCCATTTATGGGGTGAGGAAGTTAAAAAGTGTATTGGAGATTTTTCAATTGTGAGGATGAAGTTCCCCCAGTGGGGGAGGAACTGGATGAAGGAATAAAAAGTAGAAGGGCAGGCAGATCTGGCAAGAGACTAGGATGTGGTGACAGGGGATTGTAAAGAGTGGAGCTAAGCCAGGTGAAAGTGAGAAACTCCTCGATGTAGATAACTGAGACCTTGAGACTACAGCCAGCTGATTGAGAACAGGCATTAGAAATATTTGAGAAACAAGGGACAAAAGAGTGAGATCAGACAGAAAAAAGCAGAGCTTGAAGTGAAGGTGAGTGGATGGATATAAGACAAAGCTAAACAAGCAGAATATGCATACACTGTAGGACGCTTTCCTCCAGCACCTGGAATGGTAGCCAAGACTCATAAGCATATTCTTCTTCTGTCAGCAAGGAACTAGACCACAACTTCACCATGCACGTCCTCCCTACTCATCAGCACAGGTTCATCTTGTGTGCAGAGGTAGGGAACCTCAGGGGAAAATATACAAGGTAGTCATCTAATTAAAAATTTACTCCTAAGGCTCACACAAATCACAATATAAGTTTGCACTGGAAAACTGAAATCTAGTATTTCCTCCATTCTGAATTTTATTGTCCTTTACTTAAAGCTGGCAGGTGTTTTTATGTATGTCTTTACACAGTTGCTATTGAGAAGGTATGCAGACTACTCAAATTAGAGGAAGGGACACCAAGAGAATAAACTCTAGCTATATGACCATCTTGCGTGAAACTCCTTGGTTCCTCTCAATAGTGGCTGAGCAGAGTGGAGGGTCTTTCTACTAAAAAGGCTGCTCCAAAGACAGGGTTGTTACCATTAAATTCTAAATGTATTTTGTATTGCTAGACGCTTCTTAAGTATAGCTAGGAGAAAACTTGAAGAAGATAACAAAGAAGTAAGCATTGGGAAAGCATGATCTTAATCACCAATGTCTCACTCTCAATTTGTATATCTCAAAAGGACGGTCTCAGAATTGCATCTATGCACATAAAAGAAATACCAATGGAAGTTATGAGATGGTCCTGTACTTTCCCAACCACATACAGTTCCTTCTTCTGCTTCCAGAAAATACAAAGAAAATCTTTCCATTGGATTCATATGGGTAGAACTAGAGAAAAGTAACGTACTTCAAAACATCTTATGAAAAAAATGCCAGTTATCACTTCTGTGAAACAAAAACCAGACCAAAAACCCACCAAAGACAAAACTAGAAAAACATCAGAAAGGGACGACCTGAAATTCCCTGAAAGCTAATATTTGTCTAATTCAAGTTGAATCAGAGACTGTCCATCTGTTCTGCGGCTGCTGCAAATGCATTATGCCTTCACATGTGCTCCAGAGACAGAAAGCTTCCAAAAACTGTCAGTGGAATGAAGTCTCCCCTCCTTTCCTCTTCTGTGGTTGTGATTGCTTGAAATAGGTTCAAGTCCTTAGTTTTTATTATAGAAATTGTCTTCCTTTTACTGAAGCTTCGTGTCTTATTTAAAGAACCATGTCTTATTTAAAGAATATATATTTACTTTACTAATGAATCACAGATTGCGTCTATCTGCTGTAGACTGTGGAATTAAGAACAAGACTGTAGGCATACTTTCTTTTCCCATAACAGTCTATCATCAACCTAATATGTAAATGCCCACGGGTTTAAAAACATTAATTATTTTTTTTTACACAGTGATGGAAATCAAAGGAAAAAAGGCGATGCTAGCACTTTTTCCCTTTCAAAGTCATCATTTGTAGGATTCTGGCCAATGAAATCCTTCTCTCTTTTTAATTGTTATCCTGTGCTAGATTATTTCAAAGACCATTGAGAATAACTGGAAACCAGTTTGAAAACTGAAACATTAGGCAAGAGATGATGTTTTAAATAAGAATTTCTGAACAAGACACAATACTAAACTCTTGAAATATCATTTGAAAACTAAACAGGTTTAGGAAATTCTAAGAAAAACCCATATGCATATAGATATAAATAAATTATCAGTATATGGTAAGTATCTGGCCTCTAACTACTGACCACTCTCCACCCTCCAGTTCCTATCACACAGATTAATGCTTCAGTGATTTCCCTCCCGTGTGGCATAAGCATCTCCATCCTAATAATGTCAATTTCAAATCATTCCAAATCATTTGGACAGATTGTGAACTTCCAGCCACAGGTGTATTTTTTCAGTGTTCATGATAGTGGAGAGCTCTGCAACTGTTAACCCACAGCTAACCTGCAGGTCATCAGCTACTGGTAAAGGGCTGTCACAACCTTCTCTGGGACACTGGGGATCTGTCATACTCCTTACTACCGTGAAGCAGGCAGGAGAACTCTTTCTTGGCTAAGTGAAGTAATGAAAAGAAAATTTTGCCTACAATACCTCCATCAGGATCAAAAGTAGAACTGTCTTCTTTTCCCTGTGTTTCTGGTCCTCTGCTGGAGAAGAGAAGAGAAGAGAAGAGAAGAGAAGAGAAGAGAAGAGAAGAGAAGAGAAGAGAAGAGAAGAGAAGAGAAGAGAAGAGAAGAGAAGAGAAGAGAAGAGA
>NW_009612417.1:47332-82089 GCF_000690535.1 Cariama cristata
TTAACGGCATTATCCAAATGCCTCTTAAACACCAACAGGCTTGGGCATCCTGTTTCAACTCAAAGAATTTTTTCTTCCCATATATCCTGTCTCTGAACCTACATCAAACTCTTCAGAAACAGTCCCTTCCTGTTGAAACTCACTAAGATATCCAAAAGTAATCTTGCCAAACAACTTTTCAATGCCAAAATTTAAGTGTTAAAAAAAAAATAATTGAATGAATTTATAGAATTCCATCCAGGGCTACTCACTAGAAAGAAACAACCTCTGACTCAAGAAGTCATTAAATCGCTCATGCCTGTATACTGGCATACTTGGCTCCTCCTGAAGTCCTTCCTGGGGAGTTGTCCATGGAGTTTTGGTGTGGCTGAGCCCAAAATTTGACTCTGAGAGATACTGACGCAGTGGCCCATAAGCTCCATACATAAGCTTTTTGTTACTCTGAAGGCAATCCTTAAAGGCATCCTGCAGTTGCTCTGCAGTGCGTAAAGAAAACTTCAAAACGTGGTGGGATGCCATATTCTTAGCTGATAGACATATACTACTAACATCTTTTGCCTTGTTCATTTTCGGCTGATCCAATTGCCGCTATACTATATCATCTTCTTGATTGGAAAAAACAACTCTTTCAAACAGTACTGAAAGAAGATGTAACTCATGCTAATTAGAAGAGTGGAAAATTTTCAAAACCAGACGAGACATTAGCCTCATCTTCTATTAAAAAGACAGAACCTTCATTTATCTAAATGGTACAAAACTTCATAGTTTCTTTTAACCCCATCTGCTTTTTAAATTACTACAATAAGCTTTTAAAAATAAATGCTTTGAATTCCACCTTAACTAGAAAATATGGCAATTCCTCACAAGAATGGATTTGTCAAGTCAGTAGTAATGCATGTATTTGTCAGTTGCCTGGTGAATTTTAACTCATACCTGCGAATTAAATGTTAAGTACCTAGGAACACTGTAGTTAAGAATATCTCTGACTTCTTTCTCATGGCTTTGGCTGCCAAGAGTTTATCCAAAACCTAGCAAGGTTTTATCCAAGTTCCTCCAATAGCTTTCCAAGCCAGTTGAGGCCAAGGGTTTCAGTTTTCAAAGCAATAAATTTTTCAAATCTAGCTCTGTTAAAAATCAAACTACAATCTCTGGACCTCTGTCATATTTCAGTGCTAATGGGAGAAAGTCTAACTAGAGCCTTTTGTCTCAGATACAACACATTTCTTGAAGAATAAGAAGAATCTAGAATCTCAATTTCTTGATTCCTAGAAAATTATACTCTTAAAAACCTATTTCCTAATAAGGATACACACAGCATAAGCAGGGTCTTACCTCACATAATCTCAGAAACAACAGTAAAACAATACTAATTTAAACAAAAGAGAATAAATTAAAGCTATGTTAAAGAAAAATCAAAATAGCTAGCATAAAATAGATATTTTACACCAGAAAGGATTTTGCAAATTAACTCCATGATGGCCTCTGTGGGTTTCCAAGTCACTGCTGATTTGTGGAAATGAACATTTTCAGTGGCAGGAGGAAACCCACCAGCAGTCAGATGCCTACAGGATTTGAAACAGGGTTTGGATTGCTCATGAAGCATAGCTGGATAGAAGACAAATAAGGGAATGAGTTTTAAGATATGACTGTATTAATTTGACACATAATGAGGTTAATATAAAACCATCATCTCACTCACTGGTCATTTAATAGGGACTTTTATGGGCACAAGAGCAACAACCTACAACCAGGCATCATCCATGCTGTCCCAGGGTGCTGTTCAAGCAATAATGTGCTCAAAAAAAAAAAGGTCTGGGAAAAAAAAAGGTCTACTAAGTAATCTCCCACGGGTTTTTTTACCTCTAGAGGTCTGCAATTTTATTCTTAATATGCACTGGAAGTGCGCCACCTCCTACATTTCATTTCAATGTCAAGATGTTAAATTTTAGTTTTCTTTACTTCAGCAGAGCCTCCCAATATTTTAAAGAAGAGGAAAAAGCTTTACTGCAGCCAGTTTGGCCCAGTGGGAATAATTTGCTTTTAGTCTTTCAGAGCAGGCAATCAGTCAGACTCCTAGTATCCAGGAAATAAATCTCACTTTAACATACGAAGGATCTGGGAGTGAGGGGCTTGACAGCTGTAAAGATAAGGAGTTCCCATGGCCTGGGGAGAGTTTCCATTGAGGCATGGGCAAAGGACAGAGCAAGAAAGCCAAGTGCTACCAATTACTTTTTGTTGCTGCTGTGGGTTGCAGCACAAGGAGGGACATTCAGCCTCTCTCATCATTGTACATTTATTTGACAAATTCCTTACCGGTTTTTGAAGGATTGCAGTTTGGGCCAAACGTTACATACTTTCAACATAAAAAAACCCCACAACACCCAAAACATCACCCTAATAAAATGTGATGGTAAACTTAAAAATTATAAAGTGTCATAGTTTCATAGCCTCCTCAATACAATGAAGGAAGAGGGAAAAACCTAAATTAATCCAGGTCATACTGAAAAATATTAAAGGAGTTGATAAAATATATTCATCATTGTCAAAAAACCTAAATTTTGGCCTATGTTAACAGAAAGAGAATTCCAAAGACACGTTTTTACAGAAGAGGTCCTGCAGCCATTCAAATTCTTCCCATGTTTTATTTTACTGACACATTTTTTTAAAAAAGCACAGAAGAAAGCTTCTTTTCCACTTTGATAAGACCAGAAACGTAAACAGAGTTATAAAATATATAATAGGTGTCTTTTTTTTCTTCTTTCACAGGGAAAGAAAGGAAGGCATTGAGGGATTTAGTAGTCTTCCTTCATCAATATTGTAAGAAAATGAAATTACTCCTAACATTCCTATTATATTAAAAAAGGAAGTGTAGGAGAACAATGTGTGGCTGAAGTAGAGGATGGTATAATGCTGTTAAATTAAAATTTAGGTCAAAGAATTAAATGCATACAATGTGTACATGGCATATGCCTTAGACATCTTACATGTGAGACCATACTAAAATAATAATTTTTATAATAATGAAACTCTTTAAGGTAATGAGTCAGTCATCAGGATACTTTTCGGTATTTATTAGAACATGAATCATGCTGAACTCAGTGGCATTAAAATAAGTCATTCCCCTTAAACAATTGTACATAGATCAGGGACAGAAACAGATTTTCAGGGCAAAGAGTTCCCACTGACCAGAAAAGGGGAAATATAACCCCCATTTTTAAAAAGGGAAAAAAGGAAGACCCGGGGAACTACAGGCCGGTCAGTCTCACCTCTGTGCTCTCATCAAGATCATGCAGCAGATCATTCTGGAAGCTATGCTAAGGCAAATGGAAAATAAGGAGTTAATTGGTCACAGCCAACTTGGCTTCACTAAGGGCAAATAGTGGTCCTGCATAACATCCTTGTCTCTAAATTGGAGAGACATGGATTTGATGAATGGACCACCCAGTGGATAAGGAGTTGACTGGATGGTCGCACTTAAAGAGTTGCAGTCAACAACTCAATGTCCAAGTGGGACCAGTGACGAGCAACGTTCCTCAGGGGTCGGGATAGGGACCGGCACTGTTTAACATCTTTGTCAGTGACATGGACAGTGAGCTTGAGTGCACCCTCAGCAAGTTTGCCAATGATGCCAAGCAGTGTGGTGCAGTTGACATGCTGGAGGGAAGGGATGCCATCCAGCGGACCTTGACAGGCTTGAGAGGTGGGCCCCTGCAAACGTCATGAAGTTCAACAAGGCCCAGTGCAAGGTCCTGCACATGGGTTGGGGCAATCCCAAGCACAAATACAGGCTGGGCAGAGAATGGATCGAGGGCAGCCCTGAGGAGAAGGACTTGGGGGTGCTGGTTGAAGAGAAGCTCAGCATGACCTGGCAATGTGCGCTTGCAGCCCAGAAAGCCAACCATACCCTGGGCTGCATCCAAAGCAGCGTGACCAGCAGGTCGAGGGAGGGGACTCTGCCCCTCTACTCTGCTCTGGTGAGACCGCCCTGCAGTACTGCCTTCAGCTCTGGGGTCCTCAGCACAAGAAGGACATGGACCTGCTTGAGCGACTTCAGAGGAAGGACACAAAGATGATCAGAGGGCTGGAGCACCTCTCCTATGAAGACCGTCCGAGAGAGTTGGGGTTGTTCAGCCTGGAGGAGAGAAGGCTCTGGGGAGAGCTTACAGCAGCCTTCGAGTACCTAAAGGGGCCTGCAAGAAAGTTGGGGACAGACTTTTTACAAGGGTATAGAGTGATAGGACAAGGGGCAATGGCTTTAAACTGGAAGAGGGAAGATTTAGAACAGATATTAGGAAGAAATTCCTCACCATGAGGGTGGTGAGGCACTGGAAGAGATTGCCCAGAGAAGTTGTGGATGCCCCATCCCTGGAAGTGATTAAGGCCAGGTTGGGTGGGACTTTGAGCAACCTGGTCTAGTGGAAGGTGTCCCTGCCCATGGCAGGGGGGTTGGAACTAGATGATCTTTAAGGTCCCTTCCAATCCAAACTATTCTGTGATTCTACGATTCTATGAAAATGCAAGTAAGAAAGGCAGTAACTTTTGAGCTTTCAATTCAGAATAAAACAAACATTCAGACAAACTCCCCTAGTCAACTAAGCAAATTTGAATTTCCTGGAATGTAATATATTTTCCAAAGAAAGTTACTAGGTCAGGCCAAGTAAAAATTACTGCATAGTATGTCACACATATCCTTTGGATACTAGTGCTCTGAAGATGCAAACCAGAATCTCGCAAGTCTTGAACTTTTGGGAAGTGGTAGCTTTGCAACTGGTATACGTCAAGCCTTTTGGATCAAAAGGTTATTTTTCTGTAGGGTCTAAAGCCACAGGGGTCTTCAGTATAGTCACACACTTCCAGTCTCCCCCAAATAACCCTTCTCACCCCCACCAAAAAATCCAACCAAGACTAGATGTTTAAATTAAAATGCATAGGTCCAGCATAGCAGGATGCAGATGAAGCATCCTAATTACTATTCACCAGGGCAAACTTAGCTAATATTGGCAGTTAATTATTATATGACAGTTCCATAAATACCTCTGTGCAAAGCCTGGAAAAGGAATTTTCTAGCTAAAACTGTTTGCACAAATTCTGATGAAGCCAGGGCTCCACCAGAGCCCCATCTTTGTTAAGCTTAGTGGATTTTCCTGACTCCTTGCTACAGAAGCTGGCTATGTTGCTTCAACTTTCACTGAGCACTTGGTTTAAAAAAAAAAAAAAATCAGCTACTGAAATACAAACAAAATGTGCCTGTAAAAGCAGAGTTATAAGCTATTTCTGTAATTCATGTCTTTCAGAGATTACTGGTTAGTTTTTTCAAATTTAATTATTACTCAGTTACAATCACATTCTGTTCAAGATGTCATGAACTGTGCTTTTTGTTCAGATTACACAAAATAAAGTTATGCTTGAGCATGTTCTGGCTTTACTTTCTTCTCTCAGCTGTCATGGAAGTAACAAACACTGTGAATTTAGTAACCAGTTAAGTTTGTCTTTTCCATTGAAGTCTAGTAGTTTCCTGAAAAAGTTTTCACAGATTGGCACTGTGTCGCACAATTTAAAAATGACAACGACTTCACTATGCTAACATCTCATTAGCATATTTCAACATACAGTATTCCTCCTTGATTGGCATTCTCATTAACATGACATTATAAAAGACTGCCTGTTAAACAATGTAAGCAGTATTTAAATGTAACTGCTATTAATTCTTCTGCTTTACAGGAAGGAACATTTAACAGCTCTTTCTTTTTTCAAGGGTGCACTGGAGATGAATGTGAAGTTAGGCTGTTCATGCTGAGAGATATGCTTTTTTCTTTTTTTTCTCCATTCAGTGTCATTTGAGTCAAGTATTGACTTCATGTGAAAAATGATAACGCAGACATGAAGAGAACACATAAATTTTCAAAACTATAGAGGCTACAAGATTTTTGGCATTTGTATATAAATGTGTGGAGATAACAGAGCTTTTTCTAATTTCAGTCGGGAAAAGGTCAAGCCTCTAATGAGAAGGACTGCTCTGAGGTCTTATTTGGAAATTAGCCTTGCCCTCTGGACTAAAAACAAATCTTCTCTAGGTGCACAGAACTACAGGTTACTCAATTTTTAAAAGCCAGTCTTGAGCTTTTATTTTTGTCTTCTGTTCTGAAACAAAGGCTTAATACAAGCTTGAGTTCTGCCTTTTTGAAACTTTGGTATCTGTAGTACCAGCATGTTATGTAGATTCCTATCCCAAGTACCTTTTTTTACAAAATGCTAAGGTCAAAATAACTGGTTTATCAAAATATTTGTGTTTTGGTTCCGCAAATAATCATCAAATCATCATCAAATGCAATATATGCCCTCTAGGGTCCCAGCTCCCATAGGATCCTGTTGATATTATGATGGCATGAATCAGCTGAAGTCAGACAATAGCATCTGCAGGTATGACCTGCTGTGACTCTCAGAAGTCTGAAAGCTGCTGGGTTCTCAAAAAGTCTGAGTTCTGTAAAATCCTAGCAGGGTGTTGGTATCCCATACACTTGACATGGCTCTATCTGGCAAATAGCTACCATTTCTAGCTCAACTCTAATTTCTCCTATTGAAAGTGAAAATATTTTAGAGGGGTTTTTTTTGACACTCTGTCCCAAAGGTTTTATTTCCCAGGCAAGAAAACTTTTGGCTTAAAGCCAACTTTTAAATAAAAGTATTTCTCACCTACTTGTCCAACAGAAAGATATTTTTTTGGTACACTAAGTATGGAGAGAAAAAGCCAAAAATCACGTAGCTTGGAAAGCAATCTTAAACCCTTTTGTTTTTCAGTTCTCTGAGTGAATTTCTGGATTCATCTGGATCCAATTAACGTCTCTTTTGCTGTGAGGTTAAAGCAGTAACTTAGACCACCTTAATATTCTTTTCAGACAATGACTGCTTCTTAAAATCTCAAAACTTCCAAATATTTTTAACTAAATCAAAGGCAAAAATTGTTTTACAAAAGGACATTTTCCCCTGTCCATTACAGTAGTTTGGTGCATTTTCTTCAAATTCAATTGGAATTTACCATTGACCTCACTGTGAACAATTCCGCATATTCTGCTGAAGAGTGGTGGTGATGAACAGCATGTTTACTTTTTCAGGCTCTGAGCTCCCTGAAATTACCAGCAATTAATTGATGAGACTACCCTGATTTAAAAGAAAGGAAAGCCTGTGAAGGCTTGGGCACTCACCTGTCAGTTCTTCTCTCCCCAGCAATCAGTTCTGTTTCCTAATCTAGATCAATCCTATCTGCACAGTCTCTCCATTAATTTTCACCTATTATTTCTGCCTATTCTGCAGCATCCCACTTGGTTCCTACTGCATACCCTTTCAAAGACATCACCAGTTTTGTATCTCCATCTGCTTTGTCTGTGTTCCTGCTGGGAAATGCAGTTTTGTTCTTTCAGACTGAAGACTGCCTACCTTTTCTTCCTTGCAAGCTGCAGAAGCAATTTCATTAGAGTACCCCTCTCCTGCACCTTCCCTAGATGTGACACTGCAGGTCAGAGAAAGGAAAGGGAGCAGACCATCTCGGAGACTGCTTGTATTTTGGTAGTGAAAGGGGTGAAGGAAAGCTGTGTGATTCTTAATCTTTCCTTCTGGGAAAGTTGTCAGATTGCTGATGTGATAGAAAGACAGCAGCCCCTGTTTTTTAGATGGCAGCCCATAATCCAAGAGCTAGGAATACAGGACAGACAGACAGTCAAAGGGTTTTTTTGCAAGGGTATTCCATCGAGGGAAATGCTTCTGGGAGATTGTTGTTTCCCACTGAAGTGTCCTGGCTCTTACCCCACTCTGATATTATGTAATACTGGTATAGTATTTCTTTATACGGTGTTTTCTTATTGAAGAAGTGTTGAATAAGGTCTAGGAAACAAATTGCTTAAAGTTGGCCAAACCTGTAAAAGTCTTCCAAGCCCACAAAACTTTATGTGCAAATCGACAATCCGCAAAGCAGCCACCTGGACTTTAGAAGAGGAAAAGTCATCCTTACATGTTTCTGATCACTGAATCTTAGAGGCAGGTTATGCAACAGCCAGAGGAAGAGGAGAAATTGAATGCCCATGCATCAGCAACCTAACCTATAAGCTAATAAATGAGAAGCATATTTTTTTGTCTGTTGACTGAAGTGAGACGTGGAAATTGAGTGCCAAGTAGCAGCTATTATAGTATTGTGCATGTGACATTGAAGTTCAGGGTCAGTTGTTTCCATTACAAACCCCATTTTTCAGGGTTTATAACTTGGCTGCCTTAAATCATATCTAGCTGAAACTGGCATGCAACTTGTTCAGGACAGCTATAGGAGATATTTTCCCATTTCTTTACTAAAAAAAAAAAATCCTTCTATCATTTAACCCATTTGCCTTTTTAATGCAGTTAAAAGCTTTTTAGCCATTACTGACACTTCAAGGGAACAGAAAGGTTCTAAGACATAGGAAAGTACCAAAACTTTTTATGCAGTATATTCTGGACTGTAGGAAAACTAAGGCTATGAATTAAAAATTTGCAGCTGAATTCAGCTCTGCACTTGTTAAGGTGGTGTCAAGCTGTGTCTTCAGCCATACAGACAGATGAAAAAACATTTCTCACTACTGTTTTTTCTCTCCATTTATTTGTCTATGATGTGAAATCTAGTTAGTGAGCTACCTGACTCAAGAAGCATAGTGATGTCTTCAGTGCTCAGATCAGTAGAACTCAGATCCCTGCATTGCTGTGCCACAGGGAAAACAAGAGATGACTGTGTTCTTTTCTTAGGCCTAGGAGAATGTAGATGCAACATCCAGCAACAGAAGAGCAGAGGGGAAAAATAAAGAAAAATAAAAGGAAGAAATACAACGTGGCATATAAATTCAGACCATTTATTCCAGGCCTCCATGAAGGAGGAAGAACAGGGAAACTGCAGTTACAGTCACAACTTCCAAGCACAGGTGCTGTTCAGAGTGAATACCTCTTCCTCTGCTCTTTCCTGATGGTTCTGCTGCAAACATCAGCTCACTGAAGTGCATTTGAGGTACTTCTTCTGAGGTCTCTTGAAGCTGCCACAGCCTCCTCCATACATGGCACTCCTTCCAGGTAAACAGGTATGGTATGGACATCAAGGTGGGGACTGTCTCCTCACATCCATCTTTACACAGCCTTCGCTTCTCTATATGATGAATAAAGACTTTTCTATATGATGAATAAAGGTACATCAGAGATGAATTCAGAAACTGTTTACAATATCTGGGCTATCTAGATGATCTTTCCCCTCTTGGAAGAAATTTGTGAAGAATATAGTGGTAAGACACATACTATGACCTACAGAAGGCAGGTTTTGAGTGAGTGTCAAGCACTACATTTCCTGGCACATTAAAAACATCTTGTGAAATTCACAGTTGGAATACCAATTGCTTAAAGTCATCTGAATCTACAGCTCCTGTGAGAATGAGATACTATCAAGTGGTGTGGAAAAGCGTCACATTTCTTTGTTGTTGCTACTCTTCTGATTTTCCCTTTCCAGGAGGGAAGATTAGACTCTTGCTGAATAATCTGCACAGAGCATACCAGGCATTGACTCAAGTAATCCTCAAACTTCCTCTCTAGCTCAATCCATACTTAACATATTTTGCAGCTCCAAAAAAAAGCGATAGGGAAGCTTCGTCTCAGACTGTGCAACAGAAGCAAGTCTCTGAAAAAGCCCATGCAGGGGGACACAAGCAATATCTTATTCAGATCAAGGATTTGACCTGAGATCTCTTGCCCTCATAAGAAACAGACTTCAGAGTATTTAGAATTAGGACAGCTTCAACATTTCCTGCTGGAGATGGGTCATAATACACAATATATCTATGTGTTAATTGAACCCATGAGCAAACAGGTTAGCATGACTCCTTAACCTTGTAAACTGAGATCCTCACCTGGGAGTTTAACTATTTATGTTGAATTATCATGTCAGCAGGAAAGGAAAGGTTGAGAGCAGCTGACCTAGGATATGCTGTGACTAGAGAGTAAGCACATGTTTTCGGTAAGTCTGAGAATGATAGTCTTAGTTTCAGATCCTCAAAATTAAAATCCTAGTGGAACAAACACTCTGATTGTCTTACTCTGGATAGTAATATGATGCCACATTGTATTGTTTTTCCTCCTTTTTGTGACTCTAGTCTTTTGTTTTATCCACTTTTTAAAAAATTACCTGGGGATGAAAAGTTTCATTTTTAGTCAAAGGAGATACGTTTTCAGTACAGTCTTGGTTTTTTGTTTGACGATTTTTTGCGGTTTGTTTGTTGGTTTGTTTTTTAGGTTTGGGGCTTTTAGAGAGTGAGTGAGAGGGACAAAAAAGAAAGAGGAAAATGTATCAGTTCAGTTACTGATTTTATTCAACAAAACATACCCTCATATACCTAGGAATATTCTCATACTTCCACTTGGAAGGTAAAATCTATCCTCCAGCTTCAGGCATCATGCAAGCATTTTGCCTGTGTTGGTTAGAATGATAATTCCAGTGATCTGGTTTAGGTTTCTACTGAGCTTTAAGTGTTTTCATTGGGGTTTACTAAACTATCAGCCATTCTGATTCTTTTCCAAAGGAAGATTGTAATTTCTGTCAGGACAGATATATTTTATTTTTATGAAAGAAAAAACCCCCAAAAAACAAACCTGACAGCTTTTGAAGGAGAGTAAACAGTGGTAATTGGCAATTATTCTGTATGTGTGTGAAAACTTGCATATAAGTAAATTATCCTAGGTAGAAGTACAATAGAGAACAGACCTGTAATCTTAGTTTATAAAGCTAGACACACATCGTATAAGAAAGCCCACTCAAGTTCCCTGGGGGAATCTAGACACACAATTAGAGGTAAACACTAAAAACATCCCCAAGGAAAAACATAATATTAGAGAAGTATTTTTTATAATAAAGAACTATATTAAAAAAAGAAAGTTGAGCATTGTATAATAAAAGCACAGAACCCAAGGCAAAAAAGATGCAGTCAGTCTTCCAAACGATCTTTATGAGGGTTAAGGGAGACTCGGTGATT
Source organism: Cariama cristata (assembly GCF_000690535.1). Classification (NCBI taxonomy): domain Eukaryota; kingdom Metazoa; phylum Chordata; class Aves; order Cariamiformes; family Cariamidae; genus Cariama; species Cariama cristata. The sequence goes on from NW_009612417.1 coordinate 58,360, forward strand.
TCATGAGAGACTTTACAGGGTGAGGTACATATAGTCTCATTATACAGCACTGTCTGGGCAATAATGTCAGGGGCAGGGAGACGACAGATAGAAAGACTTGTCATACATAACTAATAAAGCAGAACTGGAGACTAGTTGTCACTGCTTGTTCATATGGGGCCAATTTCTGGCCTCTGCTGACTATGGGCACTGGCCAATAACCCCAGGCAGAGTAGTAAGAGCAGGCATCTTCTCCTGGCTCTCCAAGCTGGAGTGGTTGTGATGTTAACCCACTGCAACATGCCAAAGAGGAACATCCCAAGTTGTTGCTGAGACCTGCCAAGTTTCTCTCCCCATCTCTCTCTTACATGTGTGTTTATCTCTCAGCAAACAGCAGCCTTAATCCACTTTTCAGGTTTGCATTGAAGGCATTTGCTGCCTCCTCTGAAAGAAATGATCTGCGTGAATCACGGCAAGCAAAGGAACTTTCAGAATTAGAAAGCTTAATAGAGAACTGCATTCTCTTCGTGTTAATTTTAATAATTAGTGCAACCATCAATATCACTAGACCGGTCTGGGCAGAATTTCACCAGTAACTTTTTCTTACTCTGGTCAATAAAAAGAAAAGGGTAGCTGCAAAAACAGCTTCACAATTCTAAGTTCTTGTTTTATAGCTGTGTGTGACACTGTAGTCCTTATAAGCAAAATACCCTCTGAGATTGATGGGTATGCCTGCTCTAGGAGTGCAGAAACAAAACCAGTGAATTTCATATTTAGTAGGCCTCAAGTCTGACACATTTTGTAATTGTAGGGGAAATAGATCCATCAGAAAACTCTCTAAATTACATAGCCAACAAACTATAATTTCAGGACTCCAGGATTTTTAATCATAATAAAAAGTATACGGAGTGGCCAAGTATACTATTAATTTACAGATGGGACTAGATGGAAGATACAACTTTCCTTTGTAACCTGTTTATGGAGACAGTCAGGCAATTATAACAGACGAGGGAACTCATTTTGCAGAGGAAGATTTAGTGATTAACCATGGTGCCCTCATTTTACCTTTACGCCTATAAAATCTATCTAGTGTATTGAACACACCATTCAGATACCCGTAGCATTATTTTGAGATCCAACCCCTGCAGCTGTGAGCTACAGAAGTAATGTGTGATTGAATAGCCTCATATAGAGGTCTCCAAAGTAGGCTGAGAAAAACTATTAATAATTTTAGTTCATCACTTTCCCCTCTAAAGACAATTTCTGAAAGTTATTCAGCCTGATTCTTGCCTAACTGGTTATCTATTCCACCCCATACAGATATTTTTCAGAAATATTGCTACATCCCATGCCCATAAAACATACAGTATGTGTAGCATATATATACTGTAATTAAAAAGAGACACTTGTGTTGATAGAAAGATGGTTGTTCCCACATAAGTGTAAAGACTGTCTTCTCTACCAATTAAGAATCAACAGAATATGGGCTTTAATAGTCCTCTTGGGGAACTTGTCTTTTGTATCTGTGATAAATACATGATTATAAGGACAAATTATACGAGCAGCAATAATTTCCTAGTAATGTGATCATTAAAAGCCTTCACAACTGCAATACATCAATATTAATTGGGGACAGATGATCATTTTACTGACATGTTCAAGTCATTATCCATATTTCAGTACTTCATGAATACCTGAATAGTCTTAACGATGTGATTTTTTTAAGATTCTTTCTTCAATGGTCCTAACACAATTGTTTATCTAAAAATTATGAAAAAAGAACAAGAAGACAGAATGAGTTACAAGTAGTGCAGGGAGTTGTGGGCTAACGGTATGTAAGATTCAGCAAAATTTCGGTTTCTGTTCAGATGTGAGAACAATTTATAACAACTATTGTGGAGAAACCGCAGAATAAACCCTGCCTGCTGGGCCTGGGTCATGTTAAGTCCATGGTAAACATTTCCTGACCTGGAGGACACTGGAACTCACAGCTCTCGAGGGTAAGTAGTCTACTACAGCAACCTGTTGAATCCTATTCCTTAATAACATTCATTGCCCTGTCTGTCTACTTCAAGCCCATTTCTCCTGTGGTCAACGAACACTGATTCTCTGTCTGTATAGATCTGTCCTTTTATTTCCATCCCCGGTGACAGTGGACTGGTAAATAGTTTTGTTACCTTCCATGGACAGGCTGTTGAAAAAGCCACACTAACTTGCAGATAACATGTTAGCCAGAACCACAAACCTTGCATGATAATGTCCTGAAAGCTGAAGTGAAACGACAGAATATAACTGCAGATTACATTTTGTTTCTGAAAGGATATTATAAACCCACAATTCCCTCACATGGAGTCAATGTCAGGTGTTAGCTAGTAAAGTATTTGATCCATTCCATGATATCATACCAGCTGATTTCTCTTCCACTATAGACTCATGTCATGATTTGATACAAACCAAAGACTGTCCTGACTCTGTTCAGTTATTTAAGACTATAGAAGAAAGATATAAATACAATAGCTAAGGCTTCTGAATAAACATATAAATTATGTTTTGCATAAGGGTAACTGGACACATTAATCATATTTATACACTCATTAAAAAGGCTTGAAGAGTTAATTTTCACTGTAGTTGTTTAATAAGACACCAGATGTCATCATTAGGGCTGCTATCAAGAACATTTGTCTTGGCTAAGCAGAAGTTAGTAGCTATGAAAAAGTAACTTTTGCAATCTAGACTGCACTGTGATCATACTGTCTCTTAGTGCCCTCCTTCCAGTAGCCATGACTGTCAAGGTGAGTTATCCTGACATAAAAATAACTAACAGAGCTAACAAAAACATACCTATTAGCTCATGCACATACTTATATACATACTAACTGGCAATATTAGGAAAAAACCCTATATTAATGTGCCGCTACAGAAATTGGATATTTAACTGTAGAACAGGTGTAATGTGGCTGTTTAATTCTGAATTGCAAAATAGCTTATCTTCAGAATGTGACATTCATATATATAAAACAAGTATTATTTAACCATTAAGATTTTACAGTCAAATTTTAATTAACATTCTTTAAAGGTAAATATAAGTCTAGAATTCACACAGCAAAGCTAAAAACCTTTTTCCTACTGTGTTATATTCATTCTTCACAGGATATCACAGGATGACACTACAAGATTATGACTAAATCTGTGGCGCTAGCTATTGGGTGTGGGCAAGAGGAGAGATGTCTAAACACTATAGAAAAGAAAATCAGTTTTGGTTTTGAGAATAACTATTTTAGTATTTTCAACTTTGACATAAAATGCAGGCAAAAGGATTTCTGAAGTCTATTTAATTTACTCAACTTAGGTCTGGAATACCTTAGTTCAGTTTCTTCCCCTACTTGAGGAGTCTTGGATCCACTTCTCTTGTCAAAGTCTTTTAATGGTCAGACTATAAGGCATTGCAAAATCCCATCCTTTATCTTTCCTTTTGACATTGTTCCATTTTTTAGAAAACGTTTTTATAGAAAGAAAAATGATTCTTCTGTTTAGTGAGTGGGACATTTCCTTGTGACTTAAATGGGTCGGATGAAGTAGAAAAGCTCCCAGAGAGCCAGAGAGACATACACCTCTCCAGAGTCTGTGATAAAGCCATTCATGTGGGAAAAAAGGATTCTTGGTCCAACAGCAACAGCTGCACGATTTATTTAATCTTTTAACTGATTCTCTCACAGCTTTGGTAGGACTTTAAACATATGAATTATCTAGTTTTGAAAATGATGCTCTTTTTGTACATGGGAAACATAGTAAGTGCTTTTTTTTATCCTTTGTATACAGTGCACTAACTGGATAATCACTTGTGGTCAAAATGTGTAAATGGTATATCAAAGGTCTAAATTGATGTTCTTTAGAGTAATGGAACTATTATATTAATATTTTTTTTTATCCAATTAATTAAGAAGATACCAAGAGCCGCAAAAGTATGAATGTAGCCTGATATTATTCATACAGGATGCAATTATATGAAACCATTCAAATAATTATACTTTTTCTCTGAAGAAAGAACAAAAATGCCAGACAGAAAACACTGGCTCCAAGAGCTTAATAAATCTGTAACAGAATCTAGTGTAGAACTAGAACTTCAAATTAAGTTTTCATGGTACATTCAGTGAGATGGCAAAACTTCCTAGTTACTAACTTGTTCAGCTGTTATCAAGTGGTTTTAGCAAGACTTGAATCTTTCACTTGGAATAAAACACAGTATTCAGCTTTGCCATCTGATCTTTGTGAAAGCAGAGGACGTGAATTGTGTGCTTGATTTCTTTTATCTATGGGAAATACAAGTGAGAACATGGAGAAAATAATTTTACCAATAATTAAAACCTTGCTTGATTTAACCTTCAGACTGGAAAACATAACTGTGGCATCAAGTTTCTCTTTTTCTTTATTCTCCACCTTCTGTGATATAAATGTAGTTCATTTCTCAGGAAATCAATAATAGAATAACTTTCCTGGGCAAAATTAGATATCTCTGGGACATCCTCTTCTCTCCTTGCCTCTCTTATGTTCCAGTTTGGTGGTAGAAGATGTACACTCATCATCATAAAGACTGCTCAATACTGGGAGCTCACAAGCTGTGGTCTGTTAATGCACACTAAGCTAAGCCTGCTAGCTGCTAAGCCAAGTAACTTTGTAGGCAGTAGATTGGTATTGTTATTTTGCCAAAAATAAAACTGAGGGAAAGAAAGCATGATCAAACTAAACATAATTCAAATAGTTATAATGACATGGTATTGCTTCCAGAGCTGGTCATGACTTGCCATTGTTCAAACTTCTCAGCTTCGATTCCTCCTATTATACTCATTGAAGTGAAATTTGGAGAGAGTGAGGCTTTTTAGATTTCTTGTCATACTGTGATCCAAGACTTTAAAAAAAAAAACTAGTAAAAAATTTAGGTTTTATTAATTTTTTATTGCAAGAAGTGAACAAAGATAGTTTTGCAGTATTTTGGATATAATGTCTTCCTAATTAAAACTACCATCCAATGCCATTAATGTACTATTTATCACTTAGCTACTTTCTCCAGCTTCCAAATCTGTATACGTACAAATAATTCATAAATACAATGCCTTTAGGGATCCAAAAGGATGTTGCTTCTGTAGGAGTTCTTATAAGGAGCACATAAACTGTACGTTGCTCAGATTATTTGAAAACTGCATGTGTCCTCCTCTCAATCTGAAAGTATGAAACACTGTCAAAAAAAGAGCTCTTCCACCATGGATGTCTCTATGGGGTACAGCCACAGATAACTAGTTCCTAGTAAGAGGAATAGCTGCCTCCTGTGTCAATCAGAAAGTAATCCTATTCAATGCTATTGAGATCTATTTCTCTCAGGATAGTGCCATGATTGGCTGGTATTGCGCACACATCACTCGTTAATAATGGTAAGTTCACGTGGAGTGCGGTGTCAGTGATTGGATCTTGAATAGTTAGACTAGGTGCTGAAAGCAGTGAGAATCAGCTAATGTTGGAGTGGCTAGGATATTTGCTTCAATCTGCAATTCATGTGCTACCTACAGTGACTCCAGCTGCAGAGCCATCCTGCTCAGCTATGCGGAAATCCAGAAGGAAGCTACTGTTTATCAAAGGCAGCCAAATCTGCTCCAAATTACACTGTGCTGTTTAGACACTGTCCCAACTTGCCTTTATGATTTTGTTCCCTTTTTATCCTTTTCTTTCTGGTCCTGGCTACAAAGGAATGTTCCAGTATAACAGAAAACTTTATTATAACAGTGTGTTCAGAATACTGCTAGAGAAGTTCTCTGCTAAATTCCTGAGAAAGCAGTGTTCATCCAGTTTACTGCTTAGTGTCTGTTAAGTCTGTTTTGAAAGACAGCATGGACTCTCCATTTCAATTTCTTCATGAGTAAATGGGAATAATGCACAATTCCACAGAGACTGAAGGGTGTGAGAATATCCTTCTTATGGCTTCTATACGTTATGCTGCAACGATTTCTTTTTTTTTTTCCCTGAGTGGTGGTCTTATACTGAGATCTGGTCTCATTAGTCACACTACTTTTTTCGTGATTCAACTAAAGTTTTATGAATATAAGATTCAAATTGAATACTTAGTGATTTATTTATTTATTTAAACAAACTAATGTGAAAGGTGATAAAGAGATCTTCCTATTTTATGGTTAACATGCAGAAAAATCCCTGTTATCCTCAGAATCATAGGTATGTCAAACTTCATCACAGCTGCAAATCACTTGCAATGGCACAGAAACTGGCAAGTGCACAGATAGGATGCCTGCGGTCTTTTGAAATGATAATTTATGAGTAGTCAAAACAAGCCACTACCTCACCTTTTGGGGGGATATGCTGAATTTTAAGTATATTTTAATTTTATTATTATTTTAATTATATCAAAATTTTATTTATATTTGAAAAGTTTAATTACACAATCTAGGACTTCATCACATTAATTCCTTTAAAAATCCATATTGATAAAAATTCAGTTCTGCAGTATGGTCATGCTTTCATTCTTAGTATCATCTTCTGCTCTCCTACTATTCTCCTAAATACTTTGATTTTTCTTTTTACAGAGGCTACGCCTCCACTGTCCTGAAACATTGATTATGTACACCTACACTTCAAAGCTCAGAAATAACAGGTCTGCTTGAGGCTGGAAGTATTTCTCTTCATGTAACCAGTTTAGTAGACTTTTTCACCTGATTTTCAAGAATTGTATTCATATATATATATATGCACTTAAACACACACACACATATGTATAAATATAAATATACCTTTATACACATCCATACCTGATTAAGACAGTTGGCTTATCTTAAAAAAAAAATGCCACTCACAGGACATATATTTTGTCCCATTAACTAAATGGAAGATACTGAGTTATTGGATTTTTTTAAATTTTATTTTCCACACTACACAGTTTCTTAATGACTGTGACAGTGATGACTAGGTTCTTTCAATACTGGTATCTTCTGTCTTTAAGGTTGTGTGGTAGTTGTAGAAGATGTCTTCTGCACATCACTAATCATTTCTACAAAGAGGAACATGCTCCTGGTCAATTATTGTCCCAGGATTTTTCTTTAATTTTCACCTACAGAACACTTGACCTCTACTGTGAAACAGTAAAGTATTTTTATTAACACTTTAGTTAGTCTGGTCAGTAGCTCTGCTCCCTCATTTTGCTGCTTTTTCTTGAGTTCTCCAGAGAGGCTTTGATCATTTGCAAAATTACTTTTTCATGACCTCGTTTAATATGCAGAATAAGCTTCACTACCAGGTGCCATGGGTTTCCTTCATTGAGATTTCCCTAAGGACATCCTGGCCTTTGTGTAAATCTCCTTGTTACTCCTTTGTTCTTCAAAATGTAGGCAGTGCTGAAACTCCTAATTCTGCATTTGAAAATGTTCTTTCTGTGATGCTTTTATTTCTTTTTCTTTTTTTTTTTTTTTTTTTTTTTTTCCCTGGGAACCCGCCAACCCTGTATCTGCACATATTTGAAATGAAGTTTCACTGGCTGTCTTCCACAGCCATATTCTGAACCCTGAGGCTTCCCAGAACAATTTTCTTCAACTCAGATTTTGCTTCTCACTTTTTATTCTGGGTCTTTTAATTGCATACATCTAAATGAAAAGTTGTTCTTGTACTGTATTGCGTGCTGTCTCTTTCTCTCTTGGACCTATTGCACATTGTATTATAGTTATATATAGATATATATTAAAGCTTATTCTGTGTGACTGAACGTTTCTGAGGTAAATTGCAATCTTCTTCAAAGTTAGAGCTAGTCCTTTGTCTCTTGTATACTCTTCTGAAGCTGTCATAGCATGAAGCACAGCACTGGCCACAGGGAGCACTACGCAGTTGCACGAAGCTCCTTACTCAGGTCTCAAAGTCCAAAAGCCATGGTTAGGCTACCCAGCAAGGCTGAACCACTGGGGTTCAGTACACAAGGACACCGGTGTTTTCGCAGGCGTCTGTATAGTATGTGCCCATTGCTCTAGGCAGGCATGCCCCATGGCTCCAATTTATTTAATTAATAATTGGTAATGTTATAGTTTCTCTCGTAAGGCAGAAAATATATGTCCCTAAATATTTATCCTCATATCTAAGGCACTGAGCAAAAGTGTTTTCTTTTCACACACTTAGTCTGTGCTACTGAAAATACCACTGTTGACAATGTAATCCACAGGTGAGGTACGGATTTTGTACTTGTTTCCCAACACCATCCCAGTCCCCAAAGACTGGGTTACATAAGACAAGAATTAAAATTTTGAAAACTTAAATGAAGGATTTGCCTTTATATGTTAATTCACTTTGAATCAGCAAGTCTTATATTGTCAGTTAAATTAAATCTATTGATTCCATCTGTTTCAATTTAGTAGACCACTGTCTGCACATTTGTAGCTTCGTTAATAAATGAATTATGTTCAGTAAGTTTGCATTCCAAAAGCATTTGTACACAATCCTAAAAATAGTCTTAGGTGCACAAAGTGAATAAACCTCTCTCCCTAAAATAACTATTGAAATGAGAAAATTGATGTTACACAAGTAGAACGTTACGTTATCAAAATCATTCTCCTGACCTACTCAGTCTAGGGAATCTCTAGGAAATGGTAAGTGCATTTTAGAAGGTAAAGTCTTGATCGACAAGACAGATAAGACAAGATAAGAAACTGTAACATAACAATTGATGGGTCATAGAACACAGAGTGAACTTTCCCAGAGACTCCTATGGGCATTAGCACAATACAGGTTACAGGATGCAGCCAGATGCTCAAAAAAGTATGAGCCCACTGTGACCGTCCAGGTCAGGTTTTGGTCCATGAAAGGGTTCTGCCTGTCAGCCCTATGAAAAAATGCAGAGCTCACAGCATGAAGGGCTTGAGTCTCAGTGATCCTCAGCATTTTTAGGTGATCCAGAATTTTTCTGAGGGTAGGAAGAAAGGAGCAAGTATCACAGCAGGACTTTGATGCAGCATAATATTTAGGCTACATCCCATAAGGTTTGCACCGTGACCATTAGGCTAGCTGGGATGTGGGCTGCGGGTCTCCAGAGTCAGGATCCTGCAAAGCTGCAGTTTGAACTAAAACAGCTTCGTGGGTTCTGTTGCAGTCTCCATTCTCTCCGTAGCGTGGTCCCAGGGGAGCCATGTAATACCAGTGAGTTACATGTTTGCATCTTTTGAAGGTTACTCCTAGGGACTCTCTGTCAAAAGCAGAATACTAATGCTTTTCATTATACATCCTTCAGGTTCAGTACATGTCTGGGAAAGAACTGCCTTGTACTTGTGAATGCATCTGCCTGCAGGTGCAAGAGATTTCCAACAGGAACAGCAAGCAAAGGAAAAAACGTGTTTTGACTCAGTGCAGTTTCACTAGAAGGTCATCACACTGAGGTGGGAAAACAAGGGCCGGCTGATTCTCCATCACAGCAGTGAGAAGGAGAACAGCACAGGAAAAAAAAAAAAAAAAGATATTAGCTGAGCTGGTTCCTAACAAATATGATGCAATTTATAGTTCACAGTCTTTCAAATAGAAAAGATCTTCTCAGATAATAGCTCTGTGGGTTGTTTGGGTTTGGTTTTTTTTTTTTCCCCTTTCTTTGTGATGCTATCTTCCAGACTATCCTTTCTTTTAGCTGTTTGTTTCTTCCTTTTGAAATTAGTCTACATTATTCCATTAAGTTTCAGAAAACCAAACAAAAACAAAAGAATATCAAGTCCTGAACTAACCTTTAGGGGTTTAAAAAGACAGAATGAGTCCATTTCTTTAAAGCAGACTTCTTTCTTTTTTCTTCTTCTTTTTTTTTTTTTTTTTTCCCCAAAAGCTACTTCCATTACTATTTTCTTCTTAAAAGCAATCCCCGAGGCTGCGGAAAGCCAATCCCACATCAGGAAGAGGCAGGTGAATATACATAAATACTATTTCAGTTTCATAAAAAGAATCATGGAAGGCTCTGAGTCTTCAGTAGTTCCACACCCTCGTCTTCTCACCGCACATTTACCCACTAAATCTTAATGCATGAATGTGTAAGGGTAGGGAATTTGATGAATCAGAGATCTTCTGCATAGATTAACTGTGTCCTGCAATGTTCACAGTCAACAGATCCACTGTAAATCTTCAATGTTCAGGAACATCTACAGGTGTGAAAGAAAAGGGTGGTGAAGGACTCAGGATCACTGGGCAGCCAAGATTTTTGTAAAAGTACATACATACATATATATATGTATTTAAATTGTCATTCTTTTGCATTTTTAGACAAAGGATAAATTCAAACCTGGGAAAAAAATTTTTTTAAAAAAAGGTCATTTTACTTTTCCTTGTTCCAATTAGTGAAAGAGTTGGATTCTAAATCAGTCTGAAAAAATAATCAGGTAAAATGTGAAAGAGGTCATCATCTCTGCAAACCAGAATTAAGCTGTCACAATCAAAACTGATGTGATATCTCTGTAAGATGAACTGAAGAATTTTTAGAGCCTGTAGTGGCAAATCAAGCTAGCAGAACAACAGTGTACGCCAGGTGATGACTGAATGAATAGTGCCACATACTTTTTCTTTTTTTTTTTTGTATGAAAGATGCTGGCTAAAAGCATTCTTGTTTTCCATGTCTTCAGCAGCTCTTTTCTAACTGTGCAATATCTTCACAGTTTGACTACCACAGAGAGTTGTTTAACACCAGAGCGTTTCACAGGTCTGATTCCCATTCCACTCCCACAGCCTGTAATGTGTTCGTGTCCTCACCTTTGTTACCGGGAGGGACGATTTGACCAGAAGATGGCCAGAGACTCCCTGTGACCTCAGTTATTCTGTGGTTCTGTAGAATTCTGGAGAACTTCTACAACAGACTTAATTCTTCCTGGATTCATCCAGTCACACTGGAGCGAATGTAGCTAAAGTAATTCTGCTTTGCACCCATGAAATCCTAGCAGGGGGAGGGGGTAAGCTATGAAAAGCAAGGTGATACAAACAATATAGCTATTTGGAGTTCAGTACTATTCTAACAATAAACCTAGAAATATAGCTTAGCCTGTATTTTCTCCAAGTTTGTTTAATTTCTCCTTATCTGGACTTTTAATCTGTAGTAATGATGCAGTGCTGCTATTGCTATTGGAGATGGTGTAGGTTATATCATGAACTTTTCATTTTCTGCAAAATCCTTTGTGACATTTTTGTAAAGCAAATCAGTGGAAAGGCCACTTCAGAGATGCTCCGATGCTTGGGATATTGTACCAATAGGCATGGAAAAAACAGCAACAAAATGCTGTAATAATCCTATAGAAATATCAGATAATACTTTACTGATGTGCAAATTTTCTTGTAGTTGGATACCTTAGGCTTTTTGATGTAGTACAGGCATATGAACATATTTCAGTTAATCTAAATCTGTTTCTGTTTCTTCCAGTTTTAATTTAGACAGCTTTAGTGACACTCTATTAACTGTCATGCACTTTGTAGTGCTGCTGTCATTTATATTTATTTATAAAGTCACTGACAGGAATGATATCACATATTAGAAATGCATTTATATATTTCTTGTCCATTAACTGTAGACAATGACAACAGACAAATGTCATTAACTAATAAAAGTCAAAGCAGGACCCTTACAAATCTGTGTTAGCACATTTGCTTGCAAACAAGTATATTTTTTCACGGTTGCACATAGCTATTTTAATGTAGGATTTTCTGATCTTGTTCAATTGACATGGTTTCAAGAACCAGTATTGAAAGTAGCAGTGTATGAGGCTATCAGAAAGCAGTTGATAATAAGCTCTGACACAGTGAAGATGGAAATTTTGCTTTAAGGTGTGCCATTAAGGGATTGAAATTACAAGTGCTAGGATAATGCGTGGCATATGATGAAAGAGAAATACTTTTAGCTTTGAATCACCTGCTGGTCTTTGTAAAATACACGTTTAAATGATAGTGATGTTACAAAAAAATAGGAATTGTGTTTTAAAAAAAATAGAGAACTAGGAAAATACAGTTTATTCTTCAACACCAATGATATGAATAGTTTAGGGAGTGTTACCCAGGTGGGTAGGACACACGATGCGCTTTACCCTGAGGAGCTGAATTTATTATTACTGACACTGCATGCATTTTTCACACTTTTATCTACATCACATGGAAGAAGTGAGATATATGTAGTACAGATACGATAGATAAGTGAGATAAAAACATTATTCGCTTGAAAAAAACCCACAATGTGTTATAATCCTTTGCAGTTACATACAGATGTAACTGGGGGCATAATAACTATGCTAAAAGGGGAAACCACTGAAAGAAATTATTGAAATACCTGCCTCTTTCAAAAGTAACAGTCCAGAAAAGGAGGTTAGCCATCTGTCAGTATCTACAGGATCATGCATGTGTACACAGTGATTAAGAATACCGACAAGATACAACTGTGCAGCATTGAGAAGACAAAAATGTAATTCAGAACAAGTATAAAACTACATAGAAAATCAATTAAAAAAAGAGACATCAGTTCCAAGCGAAGTTGAAGAAACTACGCTAGTATGGAGAGTGACTTTATGAAAGAAGGGTTTTGCAAAGGCATGATTCTAAGGAAGAAGGAACTGAGTGACAGACCATTTGCAAGCAAGAAGTCTGCACTCGTTTCGTGAAAGGAATGAAGGCATGGAGTTGTAATTAAAGACTAGAAGTAAGAGAGGAAGCAGGGGAGGGAATGCAGAGAGAAAGCTTTCAGGAAAAATTTCCAAGCATTCTGAATGCAAGAACAAACCCAAGTAAATCCTTGGAGGTGGTACATGGGAATTTGAGTTGGAAGTGCTAAAAGACTGGAACAAAAGAAATGGACAGCTTAAAGCCATGATCCTCAAACTAAAAGTCCCTTTTAAGGCAAACCGGCTGCCAAAGAAGGAAGGTGCAACTTCATTGCACACTGTGTAGCCCCCTCTCCATGGCAAGCTGGAGTTTGTGAGCCCTTAAGAGTCGGAAGAGACTTATTCCATGTTTCCTCACTCCAAGGGCCTGAACAACATGGTACACATATGCTCTCGACTCCAGTGACGGGTTCATGACTTGGAAAGTGCTTCTGACCCTCAGCTTTTGGGACCTCCTAGAAAAGCACTATGGAGGGTCTTGACTGCACTAGCTTTGCAGTGTGACTCAGTAAATGAGCAAAAGAGAAAATGGAGAAAGAAGTACAAAGGGAAAAAAAATAATAAAAACTGTACTGGGAGACCACATGTCAAGAATAGAGCTACAGCAAATGCTTGCGTCTTAATTCTGACATGTAACAATGTCACTAGCAAGGGTATTTCTGCCCCACAAGTTAACTGAAATTCAAATTTTTGGTGGAAGATGTACTGAATGTGATAGTGAATTCACACAGCTCTTGCAAAAAGGTTAATAGAATTATTGGCACCGTGTCTGAAGAGAAATAGTAGGATGTAAGGGAGAACAAAATGGCCTGGGATTGAATCTGATATTGATTCATGGTGAAGGAATTCAACTGAGTGGTGAGAATTGTTTAGAAATAGTTGGCTCTTGATATATCTGCTATAAAGTTTTGCTATTAATGAAGCACATGTTAAAAAAAATAAGGTGTAAGGACACAAGTAGAAAAGAAGTCAGCACGCTGCTGAACATAGCATGTATGCATGCATTTCTTAGGAACAGGAAAAGGGAAAACCAGGATACTGTGGGGGCAGATGATTGCTATGTACACATGGAGACTCGAGTGGTAGGACATGCCCCTGTTGAGTCTTGGGATGCATTTCTCTTGGAAATACCTGGTAAAAATACAGAATGGGAACATGCTAATTTTGTTTCTGTTTAGTTTCTTTCTCAAAAAACTAGTGGCAATAGATTTTAAGCAGTAGTGCAGCATAACACCATATCACAGGTATCAAACGAATGTTCTCTAGATAGAGTAATGAGTGTGATGATAGAAAGACCATGTGGGAGGTTTCCAGTGGATTTTAATTACCTTTGCCATGTGAATAACAGAGAAGTGGTTCAGCTGGGGCCAGACTGTAGGTACATGTCCTACCCACCAAACAGGGTGTGCTCCTGTGTCACTGGGGGAAACCGTTCCAGTTGTGAAAGGAAGCACAAGGAGATGCATGATATGGGACCTAGGCCATTCCTTTGAGATACTTAACACACTTAAAAGTTTTGTTCCAGCAAATGGTTAAATATTTAACGGAAAAGCACCTTGAATTTGTTAGGGCATGTTAGTCAAGGTTCATCCTCCTAGTAGAAGAATTAACAAAAAGTTTCAAGGCAGGAGCTGGTTTCGTGAGAACAGCTGAAGGAGGCACACATCTGTCCATGCCGGTCTGTATTGATATGATATTTGGGGGGGTACATTTGGCAAAATTACCATTTTCAGAATAAATTTCATCTTTCTTTGTTTCTACCGTATCATACAGAGGGAAGATAGGGTTGAGTCTGGAGCACAACTGTTGTCAGCAGAGGATGGTGGTGTGGTAAATAGAGATTTCTTCTTATCTCCCTACATGTTGGCAGTCTACGCAGTAGTTGGTGCACAGTTACTCAGGACTCATTTGCCCAGTGCTCTCATGGGATATGAAGGACACCCACAGTAGAGGAGAAGCAACTCCATGTATAAGACAGACCTACAAAGGCAACACAGAACTGGACTGTGAAGGCGTCCGTAACCATCACTGGTTATGTAAGCAGCATACCTTTGGGAAAATAATTTTGCTGTGGATTTTCATGTAGTGCTAAGAAAAAAAAAAAACAAAAAAAAAAACAGGAAGATCTTATTTTTTATTTACTTGGCATTGTTGGCTTTGCAAGAAGTTGAGATTTTTTTTTTCTGTGACTACTACTTTTAAAAATATTTGTATGTGTCAAACAAATGATGACATAGTATTTTCTTTGTTTAAAAATTTCATTACTGTGTCTTTTTAAACTTGCTCTTTCAAAGAAAGAACATACAAAAAACCAAAAACAAATATAAGGAGAAAGAAGAAGTGAAGAAACAAAATGTAATTGATTTATTTCTTCTCTTTTATTGATCATTTCTTTAATCTTCTCTCCGAGTGACTAGCTCATGAGTTAGGAACTTCATTTAGGAGGAAGCCTTTGTGAGGCAATTTTTACCTTTCCCCCAAGTTAGTTTTCATCTTACTTTTATATGGCCAGGGCCCTGTTAATGTACTATCACAAAGTGCAGTTAAGCCAGGGCACTGCAAAAATCATACAATTAGCAGTCAAATACATTCTGTATCTGTAGCAGAGAAATGTTTCCCACTAAGGGTTTGGGTTTTTTTTTTCTAGACTTGAGGCTTCAGTTTCCAGCCTAAGTACTGCTATGATATCTGTTCTAACTGTTGACTCCAGCACCAGATGTTACCTTCAGAGAAAGGGCAGATCATCAGCATTTGCTTCTAAGAAATGTATTTAAAGAACCCCATGGTCTGGACTAGCAATAGTATCTCTTCCTCTGTGAAGCTAGGCAGCTAAGAGTGAAATGCTGGTAACGAATACACAAGAAAATTTGCACCATCTATCCGAATGAAATGCCATGAAATTTCGTCAGCTTCCTTTCAGAGTGTATGTGTGTGTTAAAGCAATGATGAGTATTTTACAGTTAAACCTGCGTGTAGAGCATGCAGTTGATTTTAATATTATAAAATGGGCTTTGTTTGGTGGACACTGAACAAGCACACGCAAACATAATAACATCTTAGAGGTGCTTGTAACCTCAAATTTCCTGGCTTACTTAGATATGATAATAAAAGGAGTATTATTTATTCAGGTTTGGTCCTCAGTTAGTATTTCAGAACCACTGAACCTCTTAAGAGACTGGAATTATTCAAACAGGTGTATTAGAAACTTTAATTAGCACTATTTCTGACAAATACAGCTATGAGTTATTAGGCTTTTACTGGAGGGAGAACAACACGTGTGTGTGAGAATCCATCTTTAAATTGCTAAACCAAAACTTTGCTCCCATTGCTCTCCTGAGGTGTCAAGACTCATGCTGTGATTCAAGGGTTTGCTCAGTTTGTCCAGGTTACACAGCCTCTTGCTGTGGCCTGCATCTCTCACGCTTTTGCCAAGGAGCCTGGGTAGCTTCATGTAGGCTCATGGGGCAATAACACGCTGTATAGCATCATAGCCTGTGATGTCCTGTGCCATGAAATGCCTTCTGGGAGAGACATCCAGCCAGCAGCCAGCTTATGGATCGGCATTCAGACAGGTTTCATATAACATCCTGTGCACCTCATTTCTTCAAAAATGATCCCAATTTTATGTAAAAGAAAATGCCACTCTGCCACATGGAAAGGTCCCTAAGTTGGTTACATGTTCAAAATTTGCACAGCTATTCCTCTCAAATGCACCAGATGTCAAAATGACACGAACATAGCCAGCAACATAAGATGAGCTGTTTAACTGGGGTTTTATGACAGGATGGTAACTGATAAATTAGTTAGCAGTGTTACAGTGTAAATGGTAATGGGAATAACTGGGCTTCACAAATGACATCCTATTTAAATGAATGGGTAAAGTTCATGCTTCTCTTACTACTGCTGCTGAAATATACATGACCTCTAAAGGACATGGTACATCATTTATGTGAATAAAGGAATAATTACTTTAAAACAGCTAATGAAAACACAGTGGTTTTTTTTTCACTACAAAGGTTTGGGTTTTCATTTATATGTATAGGAAAATCCTAAATAAATATAGATCTAGGCTTCATGGCTAATAATGACATAACTTTCCACAGACTTCAAAGAAGTCAGAAAGATTTTACAAGAAAAGGAGCTAGTGACCTTGATACCTGTAATTTCTCTCTCTTATATGTTTATTTTCTCCAATCTGCCTTCTCTTTATGAACAGAAGCCTTAGACAGCTAGGCAGTTCTTTCTACAGATCCATATTTATGCGGATGCTCCTTGCTTTATGGAACTTGTTCATTCCCAGCAGTATAACTGAGGACTCCTACTGAACACAAATTCTGTTGCTGTTACGCATGGTTTACCATTGGCAATAATGAGAAAATACGCCTTGCTTTAATTAGACAACAATAAATTAGAAGTGATGATTTACAGAGGATAATTATTCTTTATTAAAAAATGGAGCATGATATGTGTTGTTCTTTTCATGCATCATCAACTTCTTTCTAAGTAGTCCGCCTTACACTTCCATGGTTAGTGTTCACATAGTGCTTGCTGTAAGGCTGAAAACAACTGGTGATTAAAAACAGTGTCCGTTACGTTTTTGAAGGAGCTAATGGCCCCCTTTGGAGTTGCTAATTGGCAAGTTCTGCAACTCCAGGCTTTTGAGGTATGGTTGCCATGGAAAAATTGCTTTGAAGTTGGCAGTTGTGAATATTTGACCACAATTTTTCCTAGTTTGGAGACTGAATGAAAAGCATTGTCATCTCTCCCACAGGGCAAAAGATATCTGGAGAAACCGTGCAAAATGATTACCCATCAGAGTGGGCAGAACAGTGGCAGATGATGACAAACAAGGTTTTCTCAATGGATTTCATTTCCCTGTCTGTTGTGTGTTTGTTTCGAGGTTTCCCTGTTTCTGTTTTAGTTGATTTTGGGTGGGTTTTTTTGGTCAGTCTTTGATCTGATTAGAAGATTTATGGGTGAAAAAAGGTGGATAACGTCCATTTAACCTAAGCATTTGTAAAGGAAATGCAGTGTCTGTCACAAAGAGATAAGTTAATGTTCCTGCAGTACAGTATATAAACACATACAAAACAACCTTCTGAAAAGCCATTTTGAGAATTTACATCTTCTATATTGGAAAAGATGCAGTCCAGCTTGTTCCAGTATCACTGAGATGACTGAGAGGTATTTTTAAAAATTGTTTATGTTATACCACAACATCAAGGAAAACAATACACGGTTTACCCCTTCACGTAATCTCGTGACATAATTTGCGATGTTCTCCGCTGATGCATTAGGTTGCCTACTGTCTGCCTGTCAGATTTTAAAGTAATCATTTTTTTTAAAATCAGTTTTCCAGTTTGCACAAAATTTAAACTGACAGTCTTTGACCTTAACCAATATATGCACTGAATGCAATAAAAGCAGAGACGGATGTTACATATGAAAAAGCAGCTTCTTCTTGTTTTTCTGACTTATTATTTTTTTTCTCTATTACCCTCATAAAACTATGAAAGATGTGTTGATATCACTGGACACTGGTAAATTATCCTCGAACATCTTTGCTGATATACCTCAGCTATATAATTCAGTTTCCTCTAAACAAAGACTACCCATCATGTTAAATTGTGTGTTGATATGGATACTGGGTATCAATCTGAGTAAAATAAACCTATTTTTTGTCTTGATTTAAACTTAATTTGGAGAAGCTATTTCAAGAGGGATGAATAGTTTATTATCTGGAGGGACATTTATCTATACAGCATTAAAAGATCTTTTCATGGCGCACTGACAGAGCAGTTATGATGCTTGTACATGTAGAAGATGAATTTTGAAGAAATCTTTACCTTATAATAGTCCCTAAAATACTAACAATGAAAGAAGGATAAAAAAATAAACATGGTTGGATGACATAAATAAGAAGTGATGATACAGAGCAAGAGCAAGATTTTTTGTTCAGTTATGTAGTCTGACCTCAGGCAAGTCAGACTTTCCTAACACCTTTTGGAAAATGAGAGTTTTTGAGGCTAGGAGGACTATGCTGAAAATTTGGAGTTAGAAGTAATAAAACTATGTTCATAAACAGTGACATTTTTATGTAAAATTTGAGAGGTGTCTATCTTGTTTGACTTACACAAGGTTTATTTCTGGGATGAAAACCTAAGTCTTTTTGATACCAAAAGAAAGTATCCAAATGAATACAGCAGGGCATGGATTTTAAGCGTATACTGGATTTTGAGATCTAAAGAAATTAGTCTGTGTCTGTCTGATAGGTTCCACTGTGTTCACTGGTCACAGTGAACTATGGTTTAAGATATCACAATCCACTTTATTTATTTTTTAATGTATAATTCTCCCTCAAAAGTGCTGCTTTGCATACTAAATAATTTTTTTTTTTTCTTCTAAGTCACAGGAATAACCTTTAGGTGACTTTGTGGCGATTGCATACCACTTCTCTTTTAAGTCACAGGAATAACGTTTAGGTGACTTTGTGGCGATTGCATACCAGTGATTAAAGTTAGGCCTCCCCTGGTCCCCAGTTCTGTCCTACTAGCTGAGTGGTTACATTTATTTTACAAGTTCAGAAATATTAGCATGTTTATATTCTGTCACAGAACAGATTTCTCTAGAGCACTTACAATTCAAATAACTCTATAAAGAACAAGTCAACTTTTTTTTAAGGTACCGTCATAAAATGATCTGAAATTGAACCTGAGATGGTCAGGAACGTCTCAGATCAATGTGATGTATTGGAGCAAAGACAGAGAACAGTGAGGGCATGCGTACTTCAGAAGGTAGTATGGAACAGATGAAAATTAACACCGAGCTGATACAGTTTATATATTACCTAGGAAAGAATGACATACGAAGGAACGAGAGACTGATCTTAAAGCTACTGAAAGCAAAGTCTTCTTGTCTGTAGGGCAGCAAGGGTGACTGGAAAGGGAAAGATCACACTCCTTGTAACTAGAAGCCCAGAACTCTCTTGGACTTGCTTCACATTACACTCTGTGGCATAGGAAATGCCAAAACCCACAGCTTTTGCAGAGTAGGTGTGAAATGCTACTCATTTCTGTGTTTAAGAAAGGGTAAAAATTGCCAGTGTTGACGGTAAAAGCAGAATGAGCCAGAGAAAAAAATATGCTGCTCCACAGGAAGCAGATTCAGAGGGAAAACTCACCCTATATTTTAGTCTGACAGTAAATATGCTAGATTTAGGCTATAAATAAACTGAAGGTGTCATTCCACTTTACAGCTTCTTCATTTGTGGAGCCTTCTCAATATGTCTTTTCTCTACCATACAGAGGGCCATTTCCTCAAATTTCTCACTTATGCCAATGTAAATATTTGTAATCTGTTTTAAAGGACTCTTCTCCTCCTCCTCCCTTTATTTTTGTTTCATGTCAGTGACTATGTTTAGAGCACAGAATATGTCTTGCAACAGCATGACCGATAAAGCAGTAAAGTGCAATGGCACTGTAGGTACGTACAGACAGGGCACAGCAGGACTCCCAAAGTACTACTGCTGTATACAGCACCTGGTGCTTACTGCTGCAAGTAAAAGACAAATATGGACCAGAAAACTAGACTTTCTTTTCCGTGTTTCCTCTGAGGATATGCATGTATTCTGACAGGTGTTTTTACTCAAATAGGGTCTCATACAAATGCTTTCATTTAAAATTCGATAGAGGCAGCCTGGCCTCTCCACTATGTGAAGACAGAGCACTCACCTTGCACGAGCCTTGCATTTATGCCCAGTGAATATTAACCTTCCCCCATTCATATTGGCAAAACGTGATCTGAGCACCAAAATGTTTTGGGAAGGACAATTCCGTCTCACTAAGCAGAAAAATAAATCTATAAAGAAAATCATGATTCATTAAGTGATTGTATCTCTTCAGCATGATGTACAGAACTAACTCTGGAAGAAGATGTGGGCTGAACTTACAAGCTCATCTCCAAGGAATATTCAACCATTATGGATGATTATAAATATTTAAAAAATGTTGCATGACCGAAAACGCCCTTTCCAGGAAATGTCATCATCACTAGACTACAGAATCATACATATACTTGCACTCTCATTCTGGAATAAAAACATCTTTAATATTATTTTAATGAAAAAAACATTGACATGCAAAACAGGAAATCCCCCACCCTCCCTTAATAAGTGCATGAGCAATGCTGAGGTAGCCAGTACTCTGATAATTAGATCAGTTTCTGTGGTGATGAACATTTGAGGCTATTAAGCAAATCAGGGGGTTGAAACTGGGACCCATACACTCTACATTGCTGTTCAAACCACTGGGACACAACATTAAGAAAAAAAAAGAAAAAAAGAAAAAAGAAAAAAAGAAGGAAAAAAGAAGAAAAAAAGACAATCCTTTTTCCTGTTCTGAAAAAAAACCGCTATCATGTTTATAATACATATAGAAATGCAAAGGATGTGCACGGCAAACAAGTAGAGACTCTGAACTGTGATCAGCAGGTAAACCTACTCACCACCCTGATGTAGATTCCTCTGCTTTTAATTCCTGTCATGAGGAGCATGGTCCAAATTAAATTCTTCTAGATCCCTTTCCAAGACAAAGTAACTCTTCACAAGCCTAGAAACCATAAGATAACACTTGGGGACTAGATGTTTGAAACTTAAGTGTTTCTGCATTCAGAGGTTTTGTTTGCTAAATAACTTTCTTACTGTAGCTCAGTCATGTTATTTTTTCTTCAGTTTTTCACTACCTTTTGTGTCTCTACATTTTATTTCCTGTAATATATCACAGGTTAATCTTGCAGGTTTGGGTGTTTTTATATATAATTTAAAGTATATTTGGAGAAAAATATGGTTTATTATCTTCATGACCACTTATATTTTAAAGAGGTATTTAAAATATCAGTATTTCTATGGGCTCACTTTATTTCAATGAACATAGTGAACTTGTATATAATAGATATACTTGGCTCTGTGCCTGCAATGCATTTTGCACAGCTCTTCTTTCTTCTTCTAAATACACCAACAACATAGTTCCACTAAATTCATTAAGGAACGATAGACAACGTTATTCAAGTGCAGTGCCACGTGAGTGCTTTTAAGATGCAATGTTTACTTTCTTTTTCCAATAGTAACTCAAGGCAAGCTAATAATGGGCTGACAAGAATTTAGCACGCAGGAGAGGGGAGGCCTGCAAGACATCACAAGCGCTATTGATTTTTCTTAAGTGCTAAAGCTTTTAAAGGGATTCCTACAAAGATGCGTGCTATATGGAACAGGACTCTGTGCTCTGTCAATTTAGCTGGACAGTGAAAGGAAGACAGACTGGAAAAGCCAAACAAATGGAGAGACCTCTGGGGTTAATAAAAGTGAAGCTAGGTTCCATCCAAATGGCTTTGGAGGCAATTGGAAAGGTATCACAACCATTCAACTTCACTTCAGTGGAGCACCTTACGTGGGAGATGTTAACAGTCCCAGTCTTAAAAGGTTGCAGGGAGAGGCCGAGATAACTCCAGGTTAAGTTATGCTTCAAAACTCTTCAGGCACTGGGGAAATAGCCAGTCACGTTCATAACCTCAGATCAACATCAACCATATGCATGACAAAAAATCTCTCTTGTAGCGCCAAATTCACAAATAATGTCACAATGCTAAATGGTCTGTTTCAACCCTCCATTACATTTACTGTTTGCTTTCTGACAGATTGTTGCATGTGGCACTTGGCTTACCATAGAGAGTATACTTTCCCAAGGCCAATTGCTGAGCAAGAGATCCATCAAGGCTCCTGAAATGCATTTTCAAAGAGGTTAAAGTGATTTGGTGATGTGCTGAATGTGAAGTGTTTTTCTACTTAGAAAACCAAAGTCCAGAAGACAGGAACTTAAAATGGAGTTAGAAAGTTATTTACAATATATTTATTCTTCCTATACAGGCAAAGGCATATTTGGAGGCTTTTTGTGAATGTTTAGACAATTTGAGATGAAGTATCAATAAATTAAGCTGAACCAGCTCAAAACACTTCCTGACCTTTTAACTCCTCATGGGGAAACTAGCGATCAGATATCAAAGCTGAAAATCTGAGTATTTTGTTCTAAACAATTTACAGGGAGGTTAAAGAGATGCAGCAGCAGCCCAGAAACATGGTGCTTATGTAGGCTACAAACAAATTCTTCATCAGCTGAAAACAAAGCCAGATTTTTGCCTCAAGCATGTTTTAATCTGTATAAGAAAAGCAATTTCTGTTTTGGTTTTGCATAGAATTACAGCACTACAGAAAGAGATATTGGCTGTGTAAAAATACACCTTTCCTAACCTCTGAGGGTTTAGGGAAGATTTGCATGTAAAGTGAAATTGAATATCTTTAATAAATCAGTAAACATCAGGAACTCTCAGATTACTTGCTTTCATTTTGTTTTCATTTAACAAGAGCAAAATGGAAATTTTTTACTGGAAAGTTTTCCAGTAAAAGCTAAATAAGGGAAGCAGTGTATAGGCTAAAGAGACAGTTTGCCACCTGGGTTTTTCCTTATCAGCTATGGCATGTTGTGGGAGCTATTCCTGAAGTCTTCAGACTGTAGCAAGGCTATATAAACTCTAACGGAGAAAAAGCTTATTCTACTAGGCAGATGAAGGGCCATTTACCCAACTTTTGATACGCAATGCACGTAACAATGAGGAGCAAGAGACCCAAAAACATCAAGGCACTGTGGAATGAGTAGCATATAAATCACAAAATCACAGAATGGTCAGCGTTGGAAGGGACCTCTGGAGATCATCCAGTCCAACCCCCCTGCCAAAGCAGGGTCACCTACACCAAGTTGCACAGGACCACATTCAGGCAGGTTTTGAGTATGTTCAGAGAAGGAAACCCCACAACCTCTCTGGGCAGCTTATGCCAGTGCTCTGCCAACCTCAAAGCCCAGAAGTTCTTCTTCATATTAAGATGGAACTTCCTGTGTTTCAGTTTGTGCCCATTGCCCCTTAACCTGTCACTGGGCACCACTGAACAGAGTCTGGCTCCATCCTCTTGACACCCACCCTTAAGGTATTTATAAGTATTGATGCAGATCCTCTCTCAGTCTTCTCTTCTCCAGGCTGAACAGACCCAGCTCTCTCAGCCTTT
>NW_009612417.1:82217-90278 GCF_000690535.1 Cariama cristata
CTTACCAGGGCAGAGTAGAGGCGGATTATAACCTCCCGGCCACACTCTTCCTCATCCACTCCAAGATACCATTGTCCTTCTTGGCCACGAGGGCCCATTGCTGGTTCATGGGCAATTTGTTGTCTTCCAGGACTCCCAGGTCCTTCTCCACCTTCTTCTTGCGGTGTCATTCGTGCCCACATGAAAGACTAACAGTGGATAATAGTCTGTGCTCTTGACAAGTTATGGCACCTTCTTGGAAATGTCTTGGACTCTAGTTCCTGGAAGACAGCACACCTCATGTGACTCCCTGTTAGGTCAGCAGATGGTCCTCTCAGTGCCCCTTAACAGAGAGTCACCTACTACAAGCACTCATCGTTTCTTTTTATGATATCCACCGTGTGCTGTTGGTACAGCTTCTCCTTGCAGATCTTGCTTGTGGGCGTCTATAACTGTTAAAGTTTTGTATCTGTTTTTAGTTGTGATGCTGGAGGGTGGAGACTGAAGCAGAGTCCTGCTTTTGTGGGTCACTAGAGTCCAAGTGCCTCATTCTCTGTGGTGTCTGCTTCAGCAGCATGGTTCTGCAACCACCTATCTATCTCCTTCTTGTCTCCTTTAATACTGCACAGCCTTTTAACTGTTTCCTGCAACTTGGCCACCTGACGCAACAGATCATCAACCTGTGCGCACCTTATGCAGATACTCATCTTTTCTCCAGGAGAAGGTTCTGGGCACTCGTTCCAACCTACTGCCTGTACTGACCTCTCCTTCCTTACCAGGTCCATCTGGAAGTATCAGATTTCTCAGGGACTTTCTCTGTAGGAGCTCTGGTTTTAGCTCTGAGGGGAGTGCCAACCATTTTGAAAGAGACCTTGAGCACTTCCTTGGGCTGTGGACCTACAAGCAGGTTGCAGGGCCCTCCTTGCACAAACTGCCACACAAACTGCCGCACCACGCCCTGGCTGACGTGCCACGCCCGTTTGCCCACCCTATTCGCAACGCTTATGGTCACTGGCAATTCCTAGGGCCGTTTAAATCTCCCATGGTTGCCCCTGGCAATGGCCCAGTCGTGTCAGCCTCGCTCAAGAGAGCTGCCACCTCCAGGTGGGTCTCTGCTTTGCCGTGGGGTTCCCTGGCTCCAGGAACTCCCCATCCACCTCAATCCAGTGCTCAGCCACAGGACTTACTGTTGCCGCCACTGCGTACCTTGGCAGCTGAGGGTTGGTGGGTCATGGTCATGGAGCTGGACAGGCAGTGCACAGCAAAATGCAGGAAGAGAGCAGGAAGAGCATATACCCAGTAATGAAGGTGAAGGAGGAAACAGAAGAAAAGTTTATATCCTGGAGTAAATATTGTGATAAGTGAAATTCTTGCTGCTTTTTTGAGAAAATTGATTAAATCTTACCAAGTTAAAAAATGTCCTAAGGGAAAAAATTTCAAACGTATTTCCACCTTTCAGACAGGTCTATTAATAAATAAACTGAATTACATTACAAATGTGTTTTATTCTCATATATATAGCAGGGAACAATCTTTATTAAAGAAAAAAACCTTATGAAGAAAGGCCTCTCTAAGACTGCAAACCAAAATAAGCCTGAAATTAGCATTCTAATATGACAAATTAGGTTTAACTTGGTCTAGCTTTTTCTTTTCGCTAAAAGATTTGCCAACAAAATGAAACCCCCTTTGCTAATGTCCTCTGAATTATGGAAAAGTGTGTACACATATACTTGCAAACCCCTCATCTTGGATCTTTTCAATTATCTCAGCTGTCCTTTGGTTTTTTGACACACCTACCTTATTTTTCACGAGGAAAAAATAAAGAAATTATTATTAAGAGTGCTCCATTAGAAAGGAGTGCCAATCAAAATGTAACATGTTGAAAAGGTCAAATATTCCCCGTTAATACATTCAGAGTCAGAGTTCTCTTTGCTCTTCAATTTCTTCAATGCTACAATTAATTCAATTAAACTAACTTTAAAGCTAAGAAGTGTTGTCATAGATCGTAACCTTTAGAAATGTCTGCATTCTCTCTTACACACTTACCTTAGTTAGCATATTTTAATGATATCTCAAGGAAGAATTGTGTTAAGTGCTCCTGGCTTCTAAAAAAAAGTAAAATTAATAAATAAGGTGGCTGTCAAAAGCATACAGAAAGATTTAGAGGTATTGTATTTAAAGATCAATACCCATCCATACAGTGAACTGGACACAGAAAGATAGAGTGATAGGGAAAAACAAAATAATGGGAAGAAAATTACGCATAGTGAAATTCTTAAAAATGTCTCACATTAGCACGTCTCTGTACTCTCTCTCTCTCAGGAAAGGATGACGACCATATGATGAGTTGAAGTAGATAATAGTATGAAAAAAAGGGGGATGAAGTATATACTTGGGACTTTGGGTGACTGCTGTATCTGACAAGCTGACCAGCTAACTTCCTAACATTAGGCTGGGTGATCTTCTTTCAAAACATCTGAGGTAAATAAAGTTGGGTTATTCCACCATTTTGAACAATACTGGCATGGAAAGGTTGTATGACAACTGGCACCTAAAAGATGGTAGAAAACACTGTTACGCAGGCAACATGCCTATTTAGTCCTTTTACCCTTATCTAGATATCTCAGAAAATGTTAATGTCACTGCCATCTACTCTGCACAGTGCTATTTACTAAGCTGTGAAGACTAACTTCATATTCTTTTCCCTTTCTGGTCTTATAGAAGGCAATTACGTCAGGTATAGGTCTCTTGCCTTATTCATAGATAGACTCTTGTACTTCTTACATGCTTAGACTGGTTGCTGGGCAAACTCCTCTGAATATACCACTGGTCTTCAAACCAATGTTTTACATTCAGGTGTTTGAACTCAAAAGAAAAAGAAATCAGTCGTTAACAACCAACATTTGGAGAGAATCTCATCCTATACTTCTGTATGTGCTGCTTTTGAAGAGTCTTCCTTTTAATTTGCAAGACTAGGACCAAAGAAAGTAACTTTTTTATAACCCATCCACATTTTTCCTGCAACCGTGAGTCTCTCAAACTAGAAATATGTAGTACAAACGTTGTATAGAAACAGAGGATAAATTAACTTTCATAGCTAAAGCCATGTCACTGCTGCTGATGCTCAGCCTAGCTACTTAGAACTAGTTCAGAGGTTTCTGATCAGGACTGAATTGTATTACGTAGGTATAAACTAAAACTGGTTTTCTTTCCCAGTGACTAGTCCTGTTCAAACAGGTCTAGATGTTGACGTGATTGAGTTTAGGATCTAAACGGTACTTATGACATAAGCTTTTGTTTTTCAGTGTATGAAGAAGGGGCTAAATTGGGGGCTAAACTAAAAAATAAAAATATAAAAATCCATACTATGATGCAAGTGTAGCATGAATGAGGGAAAAAAGATTACGGCCTTCATCTCTGCAGTTTCCTAGCATGAATCACAAGACAGAGCCAGTGATACTTGAGAGGAACAGGAGAAAGGAAACAGCACAGCAGGGCAGAACTACATCTCCACTAGTCACTTCCCTTAATCCACACCTGGAAATTCCCATTTGCAAGTAATTGCAAAATAATGCTGAATAACCTATGAGTAGAGGCATTTGTCTTTGCTAGATCAAGTTTCAAAAAACAACCCACAGCTCATACATTATTGTTAGAGTATTACAAATACAGAAGAGGTAAGAAGAAAATGAAACAAACCTTAATTTAAACCCTTGTTGCAGTTCATATTCTACCTAAAAAATCTCACTATCAGTGAAGTTCTCAATTTTGCTTCCTGATCAGGACAAATTCTTTGGATATTAAAGCTTCTGAAAAAGTTCAATGACTGCTAGGTGTTTTTATCCTGTAAGTCCAAGTGATTATGAGTTATGAATTTATCCCACTCACCTGATGACTTAGTGACCTCCAAATCTCGCAAAAAACCATGTGAACCCTCTCTTTCCCCCGTCATAAAGAGGCTGAGCTACTGCCAGCAACTGAAGGCAGTCACTGGTTCCTTGGCTGCTGCAAGCATTTTCAGCCAGCAAATGCAGTTGCTGTTTTCCTCAGCTCCCTTGAAGGAACCGTACAATTGGCAACTGACATGTCTTTTTCCAGCGTTTTGTAATCCCTTTGATCCCTCAAAGGGGATGGTAATATTCAGATTGAAAAACACTGCTCAAAGGAAAATCCATTCAGATTATTTTCAAGAGGAACTTGAGAATGACAGTCAAATATTTTATAAATCAGGGCTCTCCTGCCTCTTTTTTGACTGCACACAGTACTGGCTTGTGCTAAACAAGAAAGGACAAATTAAAAATACCCTCTTCCCATCCCTATACTCCTCCATAAAGTGTTACCTGAGAGGTTATGCTCAGTTAGGAAGTGCAGGTTTAAAACAATGTCGAATTTTATGTTCCCTGTACCAGTCTGGGCCAGTCTTCTCCGGTACATTGAAGTGCATGGGAAAAAAAAAAAAAAAACCACAAAACCAAAACCAAACAAAAACAAAAAACCCCACAAAATTCAAAAAGTAGTCATTCCTTTCATGAAAGTATTGTCTCATATTTTAGGCAAGAATTATACCCAGTTGTATTTAGATATATAAATACCTTTTCCTTCCCTCCTCTATGTCAAAGCTCACAAAATCCCTGAATACCAAATCAAAACAAAATCTGGATTATTTGTGTTCATGCTCTGTATTATTTAGAAGCAAAAGTTTTTTCCTGAACACTTTTTTCTGGTGCAATTACCAATAAAATCTGTAATTTACACAAATATACCACTGTTTGTTCAAACATGGCATCTCTGGAAGGCATTAGTTCAAAGATACTGTATTGATTTAAATTGAAATGAATTACCTTTCAGGGAAAATGCATTAACTTCAGTGGAGAGACATGGCAGTGAATATAAATGAAAAAACAACATTATTTCACTAGACTATTTTGGTCTCAGTTCACATGAATTGTTTATTTTTTTGTAAAATAAATTGAATCCAAACCAACGCTAGCTTATGACATTGTGTATGTATGAATTTCAACAAGGATAAAAAAAAGATGGAGAAATGGAAGAGGTATGAAATATGAATCAGATGGCCTTAAGGTCCCTCCTTTCCCCAAGGATTTTACCTACCTACTTTTATTCATTGTCTGATTTAATAGACACTTGAGGAATTTTATTTTATTATTTTGGGGAAGGGAAGAGTAAATCAATTTAAGCACTTAATGGGATTTCTGGTTTAAATAGTCCTGTGAGCAGACTGATTAATGCTTTTTATTTTGTATATCTTCTAAAGCAATGCAGCCACGTGATTTTTGTCCCATATTGCTTCTCATATATAATATTTTTATGAGAGTCCCCACTAAAGAATATTCAGTTCATGTCAGCATTTTTCTTTATTTACTAAAATTATATTTGCATCTTAAATGGGCAAATAAAGCTTGGTGTACCAAAGCTAATAATTTGTATTCTGAGAATCACATGACAACAATAACAACAACAACTATATATACACACACACACACACATATATATAAATAAAAATTCTTTCAGGTAAATATGATTCACTGACAAAGGTGAAGTCATTAGAATATATTGACAAATGTGGACTAGTCAAGTAAGATGCTCAATGCTAAAGGCTTTCACCAAACTGAAGACAGAATCTGGCACCTTTTCTACAACTTACTTAGGTCACTATTATACAGCCACTGTATTATACTACCCCTGTATTAATATGTAAGTTAACTTGTAATTTTCGTATCAGTACACATAAATTTAAACAAACTCCACCCAATATTCCCTCTGTGCTTCTCAGCTACCATTTTGGCAATATTCTGATGAGTCTGAATTCTGTAGTTCCTCTTTGGCCCACAGAAATCGTATCTTTTATTGATGTCATATTGAGTCTTTATTCCTCAGCTAACCTCTCTTGGAGGCCATCCAAACAAGTGGGCCTAAGCAAGCCTTGAAGCAGGAAACTCTGACGTGACATTGAAGGAGGATAGTGAATGATCAAAGTCATTGCACTGGTTTTGAAGAGCTGAGGGTAGCAAACAGAAGAAAGATCTGACTGTAGGAGAGGCAATGGAGAAGTCACCCCATTAAGAAAGTGAGTGAAAACCAAGCTGGTCAAGAAAATGCACTCACTGGAGACTCTTAAAGGGTATACCTTCATACTCATGAACAAGTCATGGTCTGGAAAGGGTTGGAAGTGTAAATTTTGACTGCAAAGAATTTTAAAGAAATCAGCCTACTGTAGAACAAATTGAACTTATGGGGCTGTGCTGTCACTGAACCAGAAAATGCAATTAAAGTTGTAGGTATTACCTTGTTAACTTAAACACAAAAATTCTATCAGAAGATAATTATCACTCTCTCTATTTTCCTAACGAGTGCACAGCAGCTGACTGAGTAACCAAGTATGTTTTAGCACAAGGTAAAAGAAAGTAGTTAAATGATTTGGTATTCAGCATGGTTTTTCATCTCAGCATCAGTCCCTTGCATTTGAACGCTCCCTCAAGAATGAAATATGATGGATTGGTTTTCATTAATGGCATTTAATGATACACACTCTGATGATACATCTAAAATTTAGACTTTAATCCATCACATGGAACTGCAAGTTCACTAATATATCAAAGAGGTAAGATATTCCTATATTACCTGATGGTAGTTCCCTATATTGGCTTCTACTCCAACATCTAGAGTATATATTGATATCATTGCATTTGCAGGGATCATTTAGCTAACCACTTGATGTCACCATAACTCCAAGAAATATTGCTCTTCATGCACTAACGGGGTGCAAATAAGTGGCTGAAATAGAAATGCGCTTGGAATTAATGTTTCTGTCACTAGTCATATGAGCTAGATAGATGATGTACATCATTACACTTATTCTCTTCTGCAGAAAGGCAAAAGGTAGCTATAGAAAAGCTCCATTTCATGTTTGCACTAAAGATTACTTTTAATTAGGCAACTTGTCTAAGAGGAATTAGATTTTGTAAAAAGAATGAAAAATATTGGTGAGGAAAGAATACCAGCAAAAGCAGTAACGCTGCAAGAAACTGAAAAAGCTAAGAGTCTTCCTTGGGTCAGAAATATTTGTCATTGCTGAGTAAAATTTTTCTTTCTTTATTAAAGACTGACAAAGTATATTTCAAACTTGTCTGGAAAGCTTTTTGTATATGTGAAAATTCCCAAGATTTTGTGTCCAATGCCATGATTTAGTTCATATAAAGGATTAAAGCCTTTGAATATTGTAACAAAGGCCAGAACCATAGCTTACTTGGAAATTGCACTTGTTAAAAATGTGATTTTTCCAAAGTGAGATTTTTCTCTGAATAATAGTTGTACACATTTCAATAGTACTAATGGGAGGGTCTATTTTCAGATATGTTTAAGACTATATATAATTGTCATGTATGGTGATAAACCATGAATTAGCAAATATCTCAGGAAAAAAATATATTTACTGAGAAAAAAAGTCTGACAGAAGATGGTTATTTTTTAAACCAAAGAAAAGCTGAGAAACAGTTTTCACAGAGCAGAATTTTGGTTTGAAAAAATGACATATTTAAAATAAAAAAATAAAGACCCACCAATAAATATTCTTTTCTACATTGGACTGAATGGAAGAATTGCTGGGGATTGACTTGAGCTGTGTTTTTTGGTACTGTCATTTTGCAGAGGGAACAAAAACAAAGGAAAAAATCGGTCCTATTCCACTCAGATCTTTTTTCCTACCTGTTTTTACTGTGGTTATGAACTATCTCTTCCTCTGAAAATCCCCAAAACAACTCCCCAATAAGAATCTCTCAAACAACATGATTACCTGGATCAAGTAAAGTCTCAGAGGTATAGAATATATTGGTGGTGGGAGTAGAATGAAGACTTTAAACTCAGGTGAAGAAAAAATGGTGGTAGCTTATTCTTAAGGTATACATTACACAGTGAAATTTGTGTACCTAGGCACCACAGAGAGAGAGAGAGAGACTTTGAGAAGGGAAAGCAAAGATATATCTGTGATTTTTTTTCCCTGAAGTCATCTTCTGAGTCTAAGTCTTGAAAACTCTCTTCAAAAGTTGCCCAGCACACTCATTC
>NW_009612417.1:90324-90981 GCF_000690535.1 Cariama cristata
TCTTTCTTACCAAAAAGAGGATTTAGCCATCAGGCTATGCAGCTAGGGTTGTTTTAGCCAAAACGTCTCATTCAGTAATGAAAGAGGTTCCAGCTTCAAAAGGAGGAGCTGTGAATCTTTTCAAAAGCAGAAACCTCGCCTGGTAGCCGGAGCACTTTTCGAGAAATGAGTTTTTTGGATATTGTCATACAGAGAATGAAAATGAACCTAGGAGTTCACGTACTCTAAGTGAGAAATTGAACCACTAAGCCACTGCTTAAATAACTAGCAGAGGGTGAAGGAGGAGTCCTGCATGTTTTTAATTAAGTAAATTATTGTTGTGAATTATGGGACGTCAAATCTGCCAGATGCATTCAGAAATGATTGAGCATTTTGGGAGAAGCAGAAGGGGGGAACCTTGCTTAGGTTTCCCAATAGGGTTTAGCCATACAGCTGCTTGGAGGACTTGGGGTTTAGGAAGCCACAAGTACACCCACAAAAAGAACATGGCACAGCTGAAGAGCCTCCAAGGCCTCCAGGCATGCCCCAGGTCAGACAAGCTGCTTTAAGGTTTTGCATGAAGTCAATCTAGTTATACACCACTTAAGCATGTAACCAATGGTTTGCTAGGATATGAACATATATATCATACAAGCTTGAGAGGTGGGCCCATGAGAA
>NW_009612418.1:0-8598 GCF_000690535.1 Cariama cristata
TTGCAGTTAACAATTTGTCAAATTAATTAATGGACTTTAACAGGGCAAAATGTATCTGAAAGTTATGCTAAGTCTCCTTATTAGACATAGGAAAATAATGGGAGTTGCTTGTATAGTGCTTTGATGTAGATTAAATTCTATGCGTATTCAACAAAATGAATTTGTTGTATAGCACACACAGACCTCCCTTTAATCCTTTCTCAGTAATATTTCATGGACATGAAATGTTTTGATTTTTCTTGCAGAGCCATCTGCCCAGATTTTTTTGTGGGACAAGAAGCTTGGAAACTTTCTAATGACTGGGCGTCTTTCGATGACTGGCTGAAAACCCGAAATGCCGGCAAAATAGACAAGTACAACCATTGTTCCTTGTCCAGCGAGTGGACATCCTTCTCTTACAGGAACTTTTGCCTCAGTAAAGATGCAGGATTAGATCCTAAATTATTAATGGGTCAAATACAGCTGGATGTCCACAAACAGAAATTTCATGCAACTCGTGGGTCAAGCTCATGGTTATGTGAGGGGTGCTTTTTGGAGACAAGTAGAACTTTGAACAAGAATAAGAGTGACCACTGTTTACCTGTGCAGAGAGTAGAAGTGAGATGAATGACTAAAAAAAAAAATAAAAAGAGAACTGGCAAAGGCTAGAAAATGCAGCAGTTTGCTCCTTCCAGTTCAGTTTGGTTCTGTTCCCACAGACCAGCACAACTTCCACAGATTTTAGATAGGGTGCAAACATAGTCACCAAACACTATTTAACTGGGGGATATGGGTCTTGTTTCCCATCAGATCTCAGCTAGCTCAAAGCTTTCCCATTCTTCTAGCTCTATTTTTCCCATTTTTATCTGACACGTAGCTTGATTGCATAATGTTACTGCCAATTTTGGAGCAACAGTTTTGAATTTACTTCCACAATTTGATAAATAATTTGTCTCCCTGATGAGAGATAGTTTACCTGTGGTCTGATAATAGGTTGCTCTTGACTGGCTGAGTGTCTCAAACTTTTAATTGTGTTAGCCTATATGATAACTATTGTCATTTGTGCAATTAATTGGACTGCTGTTTATAAAATCACCTTAGGTTCTAGTAACAGTGATTTAGGAAGACTGATTTTTCTCCTTTGTCTCCTCCTCTAGAGTTTCTCTTGTATTTTAGAAATGAGTAATAAATAGTAAACTAGTGTTGTGGGTTGACCCCAGCCAGCAGCCAAGCACCTATACTGCCACTCCCTCCCCCTAAGAGGGACAGGGGAGAGAATAGAAGGAACAAAGCAAGCAAACTCATGGGTTGAGATAAAGACAGTTTGATAAGTGAAGGAAAGAGAATAAACCAGGAACGATGCAAAGGCAATCACTCACCACTTCCCCCAAGCAGATCGATGCCCAGTCACTCTCTGAGCAGCAGTCACCTTGGAGGCCAGGAGAATAGAGCTAGAGCCTTAATTCACTTTCATTTACATGTCTCAGAGAAGTTGATGTCGTCCTGAAGTATCTAAAGGAACAATGTGGTGCAAAGAAGATTGGTGTCATTGGGTTTTGCTGGGGTGGAGCGGCAGTACAACATCTGATGCTGAAAAATCCTCATTTGAAGACAGGGGTGTCGCTCTACGGTAAGTCTCAAATACCTATTAACGTTCTGAGCGGACATGACCAGTGCAGGAACTTATTCTGTAGGAGTGTTACTGTAAAAAAAATCAGACATCTTATGGAAGAAGGTGATTTTATTATACAAAATCTTTAGGCAATTTGATTTTGCACACTTACATTTTTGCACTTAATCATAACGAGCAAGATCTATGTATTCAACAGCATGGCCAGGATCTCTTCTGTGTGACATAGTGTACAAGGGGCACCAAATGCCAAGGCCTCACTATGGCTCACGTTCCTGTTGGCTGGCAATGACAAAATGGTTTCTGGTCACATCTTTCATATCTTTTAGGAACCCGCAGTTACTATGAGGTGGATCTTTGCCACAGTATCTTGCTTACCTCTGTCTGCATAAGTCAGGACAGGTTGCTGCCTACTGTCTGGTTTTCATTGTTTGGAAAACCTGTTTGACACAGTTGTCTGTATTCTATCCCTCTGTTGGAAAGACATGGCAGTAGTGATACGCTGCAACCTTTTTGCTGTCCTTCTGTTAGAGTGCAGGGTCTTTTGCTGGTGAGTCATCTCGGCTGGGGGCTGCACAGGATGCAGACCTTCAGATCATGACTTGAACAACTTACTCCTCAATGTCACTGCTGGCAGTGATCTCTCATTACTAATATGAACCATTTTATATCTCTGTGTTTTAACCTTTGCACTCTCACACTTCCATTCTTAATGCATTTATGCTACCTTTAATATTTTTGTTATAAACCTCAGTACTTCTATATAACCCAGACCAATTTATACTCATTCAAGGTGAAAGTAAGTTGAAACTATTTTTTGGGAAAGTTTATGGGGACTATTTTGCTGCACTGATTTGCTGATCAGCTGAGTCAATTAAACAATGTTACTTGCTAATTTTTTACTTTTCCATTGTAATAATTTCAATAATGAAAAGAGTGGCCAGGGTGGTAGCTAGTTAGCTTTACTGTTACTTAAATTAAAATATATTTGAATAGTCAAAACTACAATATCAATTTGTTATGAATTTATATCAGTATAAATGTATGTACACCGAAATCCTAATCATGTATCTGGAATTACGAATATTTACAATTATCTTAAAAATGGCCATGCCAGGCTACAGGTGAGCAGCTCTGAAGTGCCCATCTTTCACACGACCCTGTCTCTGAGAGTGGTCAGAAGCAGATGCCCAAAGAAAACTATAAGAACAGGGCAAACATAACAGTACTTCCCTGACTTCTTCAGACAGAGCTGGTCTGTCTTTAATGACATCCCAAATCACAGGAAGTTCTCACAACAAAAGGGACTTTTAAGCAAAGTGTGTTTAATTCCATTACAAACCGATCAACTCTAACTGATCAGAACGTATTTTATTTCGACTGTGTAGCTTTGGTAGTGATTTAACCACTTTAAGTGGCATTACTCATGGTATATGCCCTCCTTCTTGCCTAGGAGTGATCAAGTTCTTTGAGGACAGATTCAGTTTGCTTCATCCCACTTTCTTCATTTTTGCTGAAAAAGATGAGATCATCCCATTGGAGAAGGTGAGTTTCCCATCAGAGATATTTGTCTTTTTTAATACTTTTCATACTTGTTTTGTAATTTAATATTTGCTTAAGAGAACATGGAAAACTAATTTGCACTTTTCTTCCTCTTTCATGAACTCCTACAGTAGTTCTACACAAATTTATGTTGTTTGTCTCCAAATCAAAAAGTTTTACAACAACACTGAAAAATCTTTTCTGTTTCTGTTGCAAAATATGGATGATTTGTATATGAGAACTCCCAGGAGGAAAAAAGCAAGAATCCAAAGGAAGACTTCTGTCAAGTTTAAGATAGGAGACCCTCTTTAATTATGCTGATGATGCATAAAATCAGCAGAAAGTCCCCACCTATACTGGTGGAATCACTAGTTGCAGGAGACTTAAAAAATCCCATGACTATCCTTTTCCTTCCCCCACTGTCTGGCAGAGCTTCTCCCTTCTGGTACTCTGTCAACAGCCTTCCTGGGGAGCCCAGGTGGAGAATGACTGGAGAAAGACTGTTATCTACCAAGGGGATCAAAGAGGAAGACACGCTTTCATTGAGTGGGGTTGGCTTTAATTTTCTTGCCAAAAATGCCAGTAGCTTTGAACTGCTGATTTTTTATCAGTGCCTTGCCTCTCTCAATTTCAAATTACTTCAAAATCTTGCCCCATTTTTTTTGTGTGTGTGAGGTCTATCAGCAGTAACTTGTACAGTGATCAATACATGCTAACCTTCTCACAACACTGAGCATTAGGTGTTTTTACCTTTACAGGCATTATTACAGCAACCCATATTCTTTTTTGCAGTTTTATACAGTCACATGCTGTTATTTTACTGGACATAAAAGCCTAGTTAAATAAAGTAAGTGTAGAAACAGAAATGCATTTGGGTATAAAATTAATAGAAGAGAAAACGAGGGCAAGGCTGCACTGTGTCCATCTCCCAGAGAAGTAAAAAAACAGGACAGTTTGAGGACTGTAAATACATAACATGTTAACTCTGTACTCAGCCAGCATGGAACATTCTATGTTACAGGTCACTCAACTGGAGCAGAAGCTTAAGCAAAACTGTAAGGTTGCTTATGAAGTTAAAATTTACCCTGGACAGACGCATGGGTTTGTACATCGCAAAAGAGAAGATATCAACCCTCAAGATAAACCTTATATTGAAGAAGGAAGAAAGGATATGATCAACTGGCTGAATAAATATCTTTAGCATAGATAAATGCCCATAAAATAAATCAGTTGTTGTAGGATATCAAAAAATAATTAAAAAAGAGTATATTGATTAAAAGGTTCTTAAACCCATCAAAATAGTTTGTAAAACTCTTTTGCAATAGCAGTACTTATTTGCACTTATTTTCTAAGTAGATGCTTAGAAATGGCTTTTCAAATGCTGAAAGCTATAAATGTAAAAGAGATTTAAAAATTTGATCTTGTGTGTCTTAAAATTATTGTAATCTCATATGGGATATTTTCTAGAATCTGAAAGTTTCACTTTTTTATATTAATGTCAGTATGATAAAAAATTCATTGAAACTCTGCCTATGCTTGAGAAATGCTCTCCTAAAAGATGTGTTTAGAGTTGCTGAGCTGTGAGATTTTCAGCTCCGAGATTTTCAGCTTTGAGTTCTGGTTTGGAAGGTTCCCAGTGGTTCTTCAGCCATCCCTCCATCTCGAACCCCTTCTTCACATCACTCCTTCCACTTCGTCCTGCAATGCACTGTGTATCTCCTGTAAGAAAATAGTTCTCTCTCCACCATGTGGAGTTGATAATAAAGAAACTCTCCTGTCTTTCAGAAAGATTTCATAGAGACCTTGGAGGTAAAAGTGCAAAAGCTTCGCTTGCCCCTTGGCTTATGCCTTCAGTCAGAGATTAGTGCTCTTCTCTGGTTTGGGCACTGTACCTTGTGTTCTCACCTCCTTGCTGTTTGATGTCAGGAGAGAAGAGCCTGTTCTTAGAGGGTCCAGCCAGTGGAGGGAAAGCCTTTTCAGGTCTGCAGGGCGTTGTTGCCATGAGTCATGCTGGTAAAAATAGTCCCTCCACATCGGAGGTGAGAAGTTCCGTGATGCCCTCCCTGATCCTGTCCTTGGGCTGGATCTGTGCGACTTCCCAGTGGCCTACAAACAGAGGGAAAGGCCAGACAGTGACTTCTGTTCTTCCTGGCAGTCACGACATGGTTCTGGACTCAGCATATAGAGGACAAACCGTTTCACATGAGAGAACTGCAGATACCTCCATTCACTGGTGCAGGCATGTCTGATGCGTGTGCCTGTGCAGCTCTGGGGTAATGGGAGGATAATAATGCACAAACCTTCCCAGAGGAAAGCAACGTGGGTATGTTGTTCAGATCATCTGTAAAGTGTGAATTCAATTCCCAGCTATGGATTCATGCCCAGTTTATCAGGGTTGCTATGAGAAGAGACAGAGATGATGAAATTGAACTCCCTACAACTTTTGTCTCACATGGATTTTAAATAAAAGAGCCTTGGTTTCTCAGAAGGTAGTATCTTGGCTGGCAAACCATTCCAGCTTGGTTTTTTACATGAATGAACAGATATCTCAGGGAATTGGGCTAAGCTTTGCCAAATTTCTCCGGAGACAGAGGAAGACTGTGAAAATGAGGAGTCTTTTGTCAAAATTCATTTTTCTTGGAGAATTCAGAGTGTCTTGCTGTGGGACAGGTATTGCATTTCATTATGTATTTGTTTTTGTAGAAATATGGCACCTAAGATGGAAACCTCAGAATTTTGCCAGTGTTGACATTTACTTTACTAAAAAACACACACACATTCTCAAAACTTGCATTTGAGAATATCATTTGTCTCCAGAGAGCACTGCCATATAGGCGTATAGGTTAGACATTACAAACTCAGGTTTGTGACGTTTGATTCTACTGAACCTAGCAGCCTTGATCTAAGGTAAACACACCAGGGTAGACATAGTAGACATATGTAAGGCCTGATCAAGGGACCTCACTCAGATGCTTTTGTTCCCCTGTGTGTTGTGCTGTCTTGTCAGTTCCTTGCTATTAACTTTAGAGCCCTTTGATCAATTCCAAACAAATTTGACAAAACAGTGAAGTCCTTGGTGCTATTTAGTCCTTCTACATTTCTAGAAAGTCTGGACAGCACAGGGGAGACAGACTTACTGCACTGAGCAAAATAGTGTGGCGTGGATTCATCAGTTCTTTGTATTATTTAGGTTGCTGGCTGGCTGGTCAGCACACAGAAAGCCTGAGCCTCTTGTGGAGGGGTTGTCAGAGGATATAGAAGGGAAGTGGACTAAGGAAATGTGGGGTGCAACCAAGATGCAGTAGGAGGGCAGAGAGAATGGGCTGAGAGTAACTCTGGGGTTATGAGGAACTGAGACCCTATTGGGCGCAATCACACGGTACATGGGTGAAATGGAAGGGAGAACCTAGAAGAGCCCTAATGTCACCTTTTGTAGATTGAGTAGGATTTTGGTCACTGAGAAAGTGTTATTCTGAGGAAGGTTCATGGCCTGTATGCAAGGAATCCTTGATGCCTGAGTGATGAAAGTTGTATGGACTAAAGTGAAAGAGGTGTCCCAGAGGAAAACCTCAGGGACTGGAGATAAACAGGACAACAGAACATGGTGGAGATCAGAGTCCTGAAGAACAACAGGACGTATGACTCAAGAGATAGAGGGCAATGGTGACAAGCTGCTGCTGGGCATAGCAGGCACATCTCCTCTGTGACTGCCCCACCTTCCCAGGTGCCCTTGCAAAATAGGTATGAGGCTCTGCAAGTGGAACCGAACAATAATGAGGATGATGGTTCATCTAGCATGGAGGTGTTGTCGAGGTTGTTGGTCTATGCCCTGCATCAAAACTACTTCCATAAAGAAAAAAAGACGGATCATTTTCATAGGAGGCTCCATTCTGAAGGGAACAGAAGGCCCAATATGCAGACTGGATCTACTTAGGGAAATCTGCTGCCTCCCTGGGCCCTGGGTTAAAGATGTGAAGAGAAAGCTTCCTGCCTGCTACAGCCCTCAGGTTATTATCCATTATTGATTTTTCAAGCAGGCAGTGATGAAGTTGCAACAAGGAATCTGAGGGAAAACAGGAGAGACTTCAAGACCTTGGGATGACTGGTTAAAGGATCAGGAGCACAAGTAGTGTTCTGCTCTATTCTTCCAGTTGCAGGGAATGATGAGGGAAGAAAAAGGGAGAGCCAGCAGATCAATAGCTGGCTCCAAGTCTGGTGTCACTGGCAGAATTTTGATTTTCTTCATCATGGATTGGTCTACACGACACCAGGCCTACTGGTGACAGATGGGCTATGCCTGTCTCAAAGGGGGAGAAGGATCTTTGCACAGGAGTTAGCAGGGCTCATTGGAAGAGCTATAATCTAGATTTGAAGGAGGGAAAGGGAGAAAACCAGGCTTGCCAGAGATAAGTCTGTGGGCGGCATGCCAATGTTTGAGGGACGATGTGCTAGCGAGGTCGTTCAGTCTGCCATCTCAGTGGAGCTAGGGGATGGAGAGCCATGCCGCAGCAACGATGCAAGCGTTATTGATATGTTACAAACTAGGGAAGTGCCTGAGAATGGTTATGTAGGAATTAGGGCTTCTCTCCTCAAAAAAGTGACAGGATCAATAGCCTAATTTAAGTGCATCTACACCAATGCACGCAGCATGGGCAACAAACAGGAGGAGCTGGAAGCCATTGTGCAGCACAAACTTTATGACATAGTTGCCATCGTGGAAACATGGTGGGATGACTTGCACAAATGGAGTGCTGCAATGGATGGCTATAAACTCTTCAGAAGAGATGGGCAAGGAAGAGAGGTGGTGGGATAGCGCTGTATGTTAGGGAGTGTTTTGATTGTCTAGAGCTTAATGATGGTGACAATAGGGTTGAGTGTTTATGGGTAAGAATCAAGGGGAAGGCCAACAAGGCAGGGATCATAGTGGGAGTCTGCTATACACCACCCAACCAGGATGAAGAGGCAGATGAAATATTCTATAAGCAGCTGGGAGAAGTCTCATAATCACTAGCCCTTGTTCTCACAGGGGGCTTCAACTCACCAGGTGTCTGCTGGAAATACAACACAGCAGAGAAAACAGTCTAGGAGGTTCGTGGAGTGTGTGGAAGAGAACTTCCTGACACAGCTGGTGAGGGAACCAACTAGGGAAGGCACCCCACTGGACCTGTTGTTTGTGAACAGAGAAGGACTTGTGGGTGATGTGATGGTTGGAAGCTGTCTTGGGCATAGTGATCACAAGATGATAGAGTTTTTGATTCTTGGAGAAGTAAGGAGGGGGGTCAGCAGAACTGCTACCTTGGATTTCCAGAGGGCAGACTTTGGCCTGTTTAGGGGCCTGGTTGATGGAGTCCCTTAGGAGGCAGTCCTGGAGGGGGGAAAGGTGTCCAGGAAGGCTGGACATCCTTCAAGAAAGAAATATTAAAGGCGCAGGAGCAGGCTGTCCCCAT
>NW_009612418.1:9023-9554 GCF_000690535.1 Cariama cristata
TAATCCAAGAGGATTGTTATCACAGGAGGCTTCATCCACCTGCTACACCACTTAGACACACACAAATCTATGGGGTCAGATGGGATCCACCCAAGGGTACTGAGGGAGCTGGTGGAAGTGCTTACCAAGCCACTTTCAGTCATTTAGCAGCAGTTCTGGCTAACCGGGGAGCTCCCAGACAACTGGAGGTTACCAAAGGTGATGCCCACCTACAAGAAGGTCCACAAGGAGGATCCAGGGATCTACAGGCCTGTCAGTCTGACCTCAGTGCCAGGGAAGGTTGTGGGGCAGATCATCCTGAGTGCAATCTCGCGGCACGTACAGGACAACCAGGTGATCAGGCCCAGTCAGCATGGGTTTATGAAAGGCAGGTCCTGCTTGACTAACCTGATCTCCTTCTATAACAAGGTGACGTGCTTAGTGGATGAAGGAAAGGCTGTGCATGTTGTCTGCCTAGACTTTAGGAAAGCTTTTGACACCATTTCCCACAGCATTCTCCTGGAGAAGCTGACTGTTCGTGGCTTTGGTTGG
>NW_009612418.1:9635-9936 GCF_000690535.1 Cariama cristata
GATTTGGATGAGGGGATCGAGTGCACCCTCAGTAAGTTTGCAGACGACACCAAGCTGGGTGGGAGTGTTGATCTGCTGGAGGGTAGGAAGGCGCTCCAGAGGGATCTGGACAGGCTGGATCAATGGGCTAAGGCCAACTGTGTGAGGTTCAACAAGGCTCAGGGCCAGGTCCTGCACTTCGGTCACAACAACCCCATGCAATGCTACAGGCTTGGGGAAGAGTGGTTGGAAAGCTGTCCGGTGGAAAAAGAGTGGGGGTGTTCGGTCGACATCCGGCTGAACATAAGCCAGCAGTGTGCCC
>NW_009612419.1:0-880 GCF_000690535.1 Cariama cristata
GCCGGCCCAGCCTTAAACGGTGACATCTTACAAGAGCACTATTCTTCCTTAGAACTATTCATCTAAGACAAGGTCAGAGTTCATTCTTTGCTTGGGTTTTTTTTTTTTTGGTATTTTGCCTGATGAGCAGAATAGCACTTTCTCCAAGTATTTGGAGTCAGAATATTACAGGGCAGGAAGGAGTAATTAAGCAAGCTGACTTCTGGAGTCTGCAGTTCTTCCACAATGTGGTGAGAATATTAATCATAAAAGAAAGGTCAAGAAATTCAAATCAAACTAAAAGCAGGCAAGTTTCAATCATCGTTCTTGAGTACAGGCTTTTTGAAGGTAATTCTGCCTTTATAGAACAAGCCTCTGTCGTAAGCATGGACGAGTAAGCATGGAAGAAGACCCCACACTTGCCTTTTTAAAGCAGGTCCCACCCATTCATTTTGCCTTCCCAGCACCTTAAAAAACAGTCCATCACATCATTTTTTCCCACTGATATCAAAAATCCTGTTTACTTTTAGCTTATATTAGCATTGCTTCTATTAGTAGATTACCACTGGGACAAGGAACCGTTACTGAAGTGTAAAAGCTTAGAGTACTTGGAAAAATCTGAACCAGCGAGCTTTAGATCCAACCACTTTAAAGGCTAGGGCTGAAGTTAGAGTTACCACAGAGAACATATTGTCCTCGAGGCCCTGCGGCCACGGCCCCCACGCACCTTCTTTGGTCTCGGCACTGGTGATCTGTAGGTCACAGTTGGTCGCCTTCAGCTTCTCATTGCCCATGATCTGGCCCTTGAGGTCACTCAGGGAGATGTGGAGGCCATCAAAGGTGACCATATCATAGTTGAGTTTGGAGGAGAGCTTGTAGTGGACACGCGACATGGTCGAGG
>NW_009612420.1:0-42947 GCF_000690535.1 Cariama cristata
GGGCCTGCTGGCGGGCAGCGCCTGTCGCCACACGGGCTCAGCCCTCCGCACCCCGCCGCCTGTCCTGGCGTGGGCAGCCCTCCACGCACACACACACACGGCCTGTCCTCATGTACAGCCCGAAACGCACAGGCTCAAGCACCACCTGTGCTCACACGCATCTGCCTGTGCACACAGCTCTCCTCACACGTACATCTGCCTGTACTTGCACGCGGCCTTCCTCATAGCACCCCACCTGTACACACAGCCCTACACACACACACATCTGCCTGTACTCGGCCCTCCTCACACATACACTGGGAGTACTCACAGCCCTACACACACACATCTGCCTGTACTCAGCCCTCCTCACACATACACTGGGAGTACTCACAGCCCTCCGCACACACATCTGCCTGTACTCAGCCCTCCTCACACATACACTGGGAGTACTCACAGCCCTACACACACCTCCCCGTACTCACACACAACCCTCTGCACACGCATCTGCCTGTTCTCACAGCCCTTTCTCTCACACATGCACCACCTGCATGCACACACAGCCTCCACATACAGACACTGCCTGTACTTGCAGACAGCCCTCGTGCTGCCCATCCTCACACACACAGTCTTCCTCACGCACACCCAACTGCCACAGGCTGTCCCTGTGCCCTACACACACCTCCTGCTCACCCACCTCCACCCCTTCTACACCATCTGCCTCGGACCCCTGCGATGGTGAGAGGCTGCCTGGCCTGTCCCCTCCGCTCTCCTGTCACCTGCTGCCATGCTGGGGCACACCTCCTTGGGTGTCAGCCCGAGCGGTGAAACGTAGATGACAGTTAAGTTTCCCTTGCCCACTAACCTGGGGGTGTCACCAGGGGCTGTAACCCAGCAGGTACATCCCTTCTTCACCCGTGCATGGTTCCTCTCCAGGTGCCTCCTCAGCAGCCCTGCAGCAGTTATGCAGTTGTTGAACAGTTGCCAGCTTCGGATCGCTCTGCAAAACTTGCATATTGCCACTGCCATTTCCTCTTCTACAGGAACTGACAGGCTGAAGTCAATAAACACCCCAAGAAACCATCATTTTTTGGTACCTAACGCCTTTATAGCAGATCCCCCAGCACAAGCTGACAAAGCGCAGCAGAGCAGGTGATGGGTCATGCCCTCTGAGGGTTTCTCCATGCGCGTGGCCAAGGCTGGATGGTGAACCCCAACAAAAAGATGCACCTCTGATGGTCAGCACAGGTGGGCCCGGGCGTGCTGCTGGCCTCTCAGGCACAGCCGGATGACTACACTGGCTCCTCAGCTCCTGCGCAGAGCTGAAGAATCACCTGGTGTTGCCTGAGCAAGGTGTTAGCCCAGGACTCCTCCTCACAGTCAGGTCATGATGGCCAAAAATACCTGTCATGAAACTTTTTGCTGGAGTAAGTGGTTAACGGTACAAACAGTCATACCCTTTACCAGGGCTGGGCACAGTCACTGCCTGCACTCTCAACCCTCGTTCTCAAAGTCCCAAAACAGCTACACGAGACCGCCCAAAACCTCATCATCTGCCAATATACATCTATTTGAAAAAGAACAGGGCTTTTGTTGAAATTTGCTTTGCGTGTTAAAAAAAACCCAAAACAATCAAATCTCTGACAGTCCTTGGATCCCAGTAGGGCACAGGGCCCTGCTTTCATGTTACCAATGCATGCAAGGAGCATGGGTGAGCAAGGAAAGCACTTCTGGGGGTGAAAATCGGTCAGCCAAAAAAGTTCAATGCGTCGGGGGGCACCACCACGATACTTCCTCCCGTGTGAGTTGGCCAGGGGAGCACGTGCTGGCACAGCCGTCGGGGACACCACAGGACGCGAGGGCTGGCTCTCCCTCGGCTGCTTCTGCAACCGTTCGGCAGAGCAGAAAATAATTCAGTAGGACACAGGAAAATTATCCAGAATAAATATTTACAAATCACATCATGGGGCACTCGGTAGTTGCACATGAAGAAGCGGACGGTCATGTGGCATTGACTACTCTTTCCAAATGCTAAAACGTGTTTTAAACGATAGCAACAAAAATGTGTCGGAACTTCCCTGCTGTTCCTCTTCCAGGTTAAGTAATAGCTGTGGTCACCGCCGGGGTGTTGTGCAATGGGAGGAAGTGGAGCCGGC
Source organism: Cariama cristata (assembly GCF_000690535.1). Classification (NCBI taxonomy): domain Eukaryota; kingdom Metazoa; phylum Chordata; class Aves; order Cariamiformes; family Cariamidae; genus Cariama; species Cariama cristata. The sequence goes on from NW_009612420.1 coordinate 2,136, forward strand.
GCCGGCAGCCACAGCCTGGGAAGGAGCGGGCTCTTGCAACATCCCGTCTCCCACCACCAAACCCCACTCCTACAGGTGCCAGACTCCCACCATGGCAAACCCAGTCCTTCCAGAAGATTTTTGGTGCATCCTGACAGGGCATCACTTGCACTTGACACCTCTCACGTGGCGGCAAAGGCGCACCTCCGCTGGGAAAGGCCGAGACCTGCAAAAGACAGACTCCAGTGCTTTGACAGCGCAGCCCGAGGTTGCCTGGCAGAAATCAGTTTGTCCCAGCATGCGTGGGCAAGGGAGGCTTCTCTAGGCCCATTGCATGCGACCCGACACACCTCAGCCCTGAACCATCCTTGCTCCACCCAGCTGTAATTTCCTTCTCCTCCCTTCCAGAGGACAGCAGACTGTGCCCACAGCCCCACCAGGGCTTTTGGCTTAGCACGGAGAGCTCGCGCATGCTCCTTGATGACGTGGGGTTGGTTCTATGCTCCCCTCACCAGCACCCAAGCCTTCCCACCACCCCTGTTCCTCTCAGCTTGCACCCTCCTTCCCGTGCCAAGACAAGCTCTGTTGTGGGCTCTAAAAGGCAAAGCTCAGGCCGTGCCTCTTCCACACAGCTGAACCTGTGCAAAACATACATAGCCAAAACACAGCCTTCACCCGCTTGTCTCCCCGAGCTGCCCCACAGTCCTCCCCACATCTCACCAGCAGCCAGGCCCTCTCCATGGCTTTTGGTGCTGTTTCTGCAGTCAGAGTCCCAAATTTGTCCCCTCCTGAGGTACGTACCTTCCTCCTGCCTGGAATTACCCAATTCCCACTCAGTGCCACTGGGTGGGACTTGTGTCCCCTCCTCCAGCAATGGGCTAAGGCCACAAACGTGCCTGCAAGCCTGGTCAGGCCACGCAGAGGAGCTGGGACATCCACCAAGGTGTGCGTGCTTTGAGAGCAGACTGGCCCGCTGCAGGGAGCTCCCTTTACCCCCGGCTCCTTGCTCTGTCAGCAGCCACTTCTCCTCCCTCCACCCTCTGCCTGGGGGAGCACAGGGATGCAGGCTGCTCCGTCTCAGCATTCCCGCTGCTGCCTCCAACACGCTGTATCTGGGGACCACAGCCATGGGCCCATTTCTCAAGATTTCTTCACCTTTCTGCCTCAAAACCAGCTGCTTAGCTCTTATCTTTCTTTCTTCTCTCCACCATCCGACTCCCCAGCACCAAGCCCAAGTTCTTGCCACCTCACACATGCCAGTCCCTCTCCCACTGCTCTCCCAGGAGCACACAGAGCTTCAGGCTACTGCAGCCTCAGTCTTCCCGCACTGAGATCCCGCCTCAGTACCCTAACACCACTGTGTCCATCCAACGCAGCCCCCAGACCAGAAATGGGCACCAGTCTGGTCCCTTCTTGCTGCAAAGGGGTGAGGACCAGGTGCTAGAGCAGGCTGTAGGATCCAGGAGAGCTGCAGGAGATGAGTGGGTCCCTCTGGGAGAGGAGGCATCACAGGCAGGGGAGAGGGCAGCGGGGCTGCAGAAACCACAGGAGGGCTCCGTGCCGGGGAGGACGTGCCGATCTACCAGCTCTGCCTTGGAAGTGCTGGCGGGCAGCTGGATAAATAACACAAGAGATCCCACCATGCCAGAAAGCCATGCTGCTGTCTCCTACTGAAGACAACTGCCGCAGTCATGCCAGAGCAGCCCCTGCTGAGAGACGACTCAAGGGACGGGTGTGTGCTTTCATGTCCAGTTTTATTAGTGTTGCATTAGTACCATAAAATAGTTGACGAGGTCGAGCACGTTGCAGTTTGTTCCAAAAAAAAGGCTATTTACATTTAATGTCTTCATTAAAAAAAAAAAAAACCAACAAACTAGAACCCAAACAATACAACAATGAAACAGATGGACAACTCAGGAATCTACAAAGTGGTAACGTCCCCTCATACACCACGGTCCGGACAAGGCTGGCAGCACGCAGCCCCAGCACCCATGTTCGCAAGGTGCTTCCCCACGGCCATGGCACGTACGCAACCGGGCAGGCAACACTCTGGTAACCTTCTGGCCAAGGCGCAAAGCAGCAGCTGACTGGATGTGGCCCCACACTGGTGCTCTTCCTTAAGGAAACCAGTGACCTGCTGCTTTCCAAATTGGCATGTCCCCTTCTCCCCCAGTCCGTCCCAAAGCAGCCAAGTGACCCTGCAGGAGCCAGCCCTGCCAGGAGCATCTCTCATGAGAACACTGCTGAAGAGGCTCCAGGAAACCTCTGGGAGATGCTGCTGCTCATTTCTGGCCTTATCCCTGCCAGATAAGCCCAGAGGGAGCGTCACACTAAAATGCCACCACACAGCTATCTGCCGAGATTGAGACCCTGTGAATGAAGGGGACAGAGGCACTGCATCCAACCTAGCTTCAAGAAAGCTCCAGGGCCCCCAGCCCTTTACCGCTGCATGGCGGGACTGCCCTAATCCCAGCCTTCCCAATCCCTCGGCACACTAACCAGCAGGAGACAGCCACCAGCTCTGTTGCCTCTCACCAGAATTTTCTTCTTAAACTTGGAGGTGCCAGGTGCAATGCCCTCCACCCTGGCTCTCCAGGGCTCCCTCCAGCACACGCTGCTGGTGAGAAACACGACGGGGCTTTTGCTGCAATCGCAGGTTAAGCATGGGGCAGTGTGGTTCTCGGCTAAGTTTGATGACAGAAAGCAAACAGGCACATCTCCTCCAGCCCCAGAAACCTCCCAGCCACCTACTCCTGCCCTCTCTGCAGGATAAAGTCACAAGCGTGTGCTAATTAAAGCAGCAAAACACAGCCAAAGAGACAGAGGCTCTCCCCAAACTCATGTGTAATTAAGGAGGAATCTGCAGTTACCGCTGAGATGTAAACGGTAACAATTGAACTGGATGGAAACTGCAGCGCTGAGCTAAAACAGCCGTCCAAGATGTCCACAAAGTCGCCAGCGCCACAGGAGAGCCAGCCCTGATTGAATGCTGGCAGGGTTGAGGTCCAGCCTTTGTCTCCAGGAAACTCAACCCGGAGGACCAGGAAGCACTCAAGATGCAACATGACGCCACAAAACCCTTCCATCTTTCATCTGCTTGCCAGCACTGTTAAACTAGGTCAGCGTCACACAGCCCAGCGCAGCAGCAAGCCCGTTCCTGAGACCTCACCTCTGAGCGAGGCAGGGGCCCTTCACCCAAGAGCAGCTGGAAAAGAAGCCGGCTGCTTTGAGAAGCCACAGCCAGGAAAGCGGGAGATAGGAGCTCTGCAAGGAGCAGGGGCAAGCTCTGGGACACAAATGGACAGGGAGACCAGGGGACACCACCTTCAAAGCACCTCCCAGCCAGAGATCAGCTCAGATGCTGCCCACTCCAGCCCTTGCCTTCGCTGTCAGAGCGCGGGGCTCCAAAGCGAGCCCTGTCTAACACAGGCTGGCGAGATAACGCCACTGCGTTTCTTCGTTCGAGTTGCACCTTCCTCGCCAACTCTCGAGCTGAACGCAGAGCGGTGCTGTCTCTGCTCTAAGCCATCCTTCTGCACTCACCGACTTGCACGCAACCACCCAACCCCACCAGGCTGGCGCAGCTCTGTGGGCACAGGCCCATTGCTGTCCAGGTAGCTCTCCCTGGCCCCGCAGCAGGGATCCCTCCAGCTGGCAGGGCTCGCTCGGGGCAGGGTCCCCCAGGAAATTCCTGGAGAAGGTGGGAGACCCAACATCAGTTACTTGTTCGTGTCACCAGGTGCAAAGCCCCTTCCCAAAACGGTCTGAGCTGCTTGCGTGCTTTGACACTCATTCTCCTTAGAGACAGAAACCTGATTCTCCTCCAGTCAGGGACAGAAACAGCTGCACAAAGTGGCTCCGCATGATACAAGAGAAGCAACAGAGGCACGACACCCTGACTGGAGGAGCACCACCTAACTCGCATGCCAGCCCTTGCCTCCAAGGCTGGGAAACACCACAGCCACCCCCAGGGAACACAGCTGCCCATGGGCAGGCCCAGCCTGCCACGGCTGGACTCTGGGAGGACAAGGCTGAGAAGCCGGGATGTTTCCTTGCATGGAAGGGGCATTTCAGAGCAACAGCAGCTTTCCACAGGGGAGAAACCCTGCGGAGATGCAAGCCCTCAGGTCTCAGGAGTACCAAGTTTCCCAGTGAATTCGCTCATATAAAGTTAGAACAAAACATAAACCAACATGAAATGCAACGAGCAGAAGTGTTTTTCTCACACGTACACACACACACACACACAGAGTAGAGCAGGGCAACACACATTTGATAGGCAGGACCCTGGAAATCCTGTCCTAGCTACCGCTTGTTTCTTTACAGTAGGTTGAAATACAAAGAGGAGCACAGTGATGGTTCCCCCCTCACCCCCCCCAGTAAACAAAGTTATTGCAGTCGGTCAGTCCACCCCACCTCTGCAGCAATAACACGCTCTGGCACCTAGAGCTGCCCAGGCTGCATGCAGCTCCTGACACTGGAACCCAGCCCAATCACGCTTGTCGCACCAGCGTGAGACTCAAGGAAGAAATCACACACTGACTAATTTCCTTTAAAAAGCTTTTTTTTTTTTTTTTTGATGCAACAGCCTCAATAAAGAAAAAGAAGTGATGTGCTTATACACCATCTCCCACACTACTGCTGCTAGGCAACGCTATACAGTCCCAGAGCATCCGCTCAGGTCAACCGAAAACGCATGAACTGATGGACACAATGACATTCGAAGTCCAGCTGAGCTTCTACCACAGCCAAGAGCTAGCAGACGGCAGGCAGACCTGCCCACGGGACTGCGGGAAGAAACAAGAGTATCGCAACTAGACAATATGTCCTGCTCAGCAGCGTGCCACCAGGCGCAGGGCTATGTCCTCCTCCTCCCCTGCGTGGTTTGAAGGGAATACCCAGTCCCTGGCCAAGTAGGTTGCACTTGTGCTGGGAAAGGGTTTCATGAAATCTGAGTCGGTGAAGCAGCCCGTGCTGTGAGCTGTGACAGGCACTAGATCCAGCAGGGACCACGCTCTCGCCTAATAACCCCTCACTCCCCATCAGCAGGGGAAGGCCTAACAGAGCACACCACCGCTGCCCTGCCCAGAAGAACCCAGGCAGTCCCTGCACAGAGCCAAGTCCTGCCAAGCAGGGCAAAGTAGGTTCCCCAAGCCTTTGAAAACCCAAGGGTACAGGATTAGACAAGAAAAAAAAAAAAACAGTTCAAAAGCATCACTGCCCTCAGAAAGTGCCTTCTGGAAATGTTCACAGAGCCTAGCCTGCCCACAAGGGTGGGACCCAAAAGGACCCCATCAAAAACTTCATGGCCTTACCTGGAAATGCCAGAGACATCCTCCACACAGCAAGCACACTCTGCTCCCCAAATCCCATCTGCCACCTGCTCCCAGGCATGCCTTGGGAAGCCTGGAGAGCAAAAGACCACATCTGCAGCACCTGGAGCCGTCCAGACCTGCAGCTTGTCATGCTGTCTCCTTGTAAAAGCATCCCCTTGTCCTGGCACCCCAAGCGTCCCTGGCAGCAGTGAGATGTACAAAGCAAACACAAGCGCAGCCAGAGCCAAGCCAACAGTGCGACACACCCAAAAATCTCACTCTTCTGTCTCACAGGACACCTTGCTGCCCAAGTGAACCTGGCTGGCTTCACCCTCTCACGTCCCAGCTACAGTTTCCACTGCACCTTGGGACTGAACCCCCTAGCAAAGCCTCAACCCACAGGCAATGCTGTGCCAGGGAAAAAGCATATCCTGCTGGGGAAGGGATGCCATCCACAGAGAAATGCTCCTGGGGAGGAATACTCAAGAAAGCAGAAGGTAAGGACAACGTCCATCTACAGAGCAGCCTGTGGGAGGCTGCCTACCCCCAGCACCCTTCATTTTTGTTACAGTCTCTCAGTCCCTATAAGAAGAGGTCCTGGGAGGTTCAAGGGTACGGTGAAAACACACTCCTGGCAGTGGCCCTGAAGCCAGGCAGTCTGCACCCAGCCTGGGGAGGTGCACGAGGGAGATGGCAGCAGGCTCTGGGGAGCACAGCGCGGTCAGGGCAGGACAAAGGCAGCAGATAAAGCAGCCCACGCTACCTCTTGTGTGCGGTTTGACAGATGGACAGGAAGGCAGCTGGACATGCAGAGCGCCTGGCTGGCTCCCAATCCAGCCACTACAGTGATGTATCACTTCACAGACAACGGCTGATCTTCCTGGGTTTGTTTTTTTGGCAACTTAATTTTTTTTTCCCTCTTATTTTTTGTTTTTATTTTTTAAAATTTTTTTAGAAAGCATTAAAAAAAATCTGCAGCTGTTAAAAAAAATCCTTTCCCTTTAGAGGCTGGACGAGGTTTTACTGACAGGTAAATAATTGATGTGAGTATGTAAATAGCAGCGACCCCACTGACGCAGTGTCCCTCAGCAGCATAGCCAGCTGCAGGGACATTGTGACTGGCTCGGTTTGGTCGTTGTCACAGACCTGGGACACTGGAGTTTCCTTACACCTAGTGTTTCCTTAATTCCTGTTCCTGCCCAACCCTCCTCAAGCATCGCTTCAGCACAAACACCTGCCCATCCCTGTGGCAGACTCCACACTCCGAAGGGGATCTCTTCTCCAGACCTCCCTAGCTACGCAAGTGGTTTGTTTTTCAAACTGGACAGCTGAACTCCCTCCAAACTCTCTGATCTCTCATCCTTTGGCAGCAGGAAGAAAGACTGGCCATCTCTTTTTCCTAGAAATACAGAGGGAGGGGGCCAAATGCACCACAACGCACGTGATCTTCCACAAAATCCGTTCAAGCTGATCCATGGCTCCCTCATCCCACTCACACCAATGAGGTCTCAGGTTAATAAGCAGTGCAGTTATTCAGCTATCTGCTCGTAAGTGGTAGGTGTTCTTGGGCAGGTTGCCTGCTCCTGCCAACTCCCCCACGCCTTCAGGTTGTCAGCACATCTATATTTAAGACTGGGTTTTTTTGCCTTTGTTTAAAGGGGTTTCCTTCCCTTGTAGTAAACTTAAGAGTTAATAGAAAAAAGTAATTCAAAAGTAATCCAAACACATCTGTAATTAATTCTGCAGAAGAGGGCAGAGCGACACGAGTCAGAGTTGGCACGCAGTTCCTGGCTCCTGGTGTGCAGTCCCCGGGACAGAGAGAAGGTCCCTCCGCCGAGCACGGCTAGAAGTTAGATTTGGAGTGTCCAAATATGCAGATGGGAAAGTGCTTGACATGAGAGGACCACTGTGCTGCCAGCTGAAAGAACTTGACGTCGTTCCACTCCACCCCATCGATCAAGACTGCAGGGGAGGGTAAAAAGAGAGGAGAGTTAGAAAATACCGAGTGGAAGTGGCCAACCTGAAACAGCTTTGCTAAAAACCTCCCTGCAGTCAGCAGAGGGAGGCCTGGCCACGTTCTACACTCAAGGGTACGCACTGCTCTGCCTGGCCACCCCACCACTGTAAATAGCTACACACACAGGGGAGAAAGGCTCAACAGCAGGCCAGGTTTAGGGAGAACAGCTCAGATTGTTGTTCCAGCATTGCTCACTGACACTGGAGCTCCCCAGAATGCTGATTTCAGCATCACCTGATCTGATTTCTCGAATTTCCTACACGCACTCCATTTTCTTTTTTTGGGTGAATGCACTCTTACAGAGATGGACACCAGTCTCTCCTCACTGGCACTCTTAACCAGGAGATTTGAGTCTCCTAAAACGGTGACACACGTTCTGTGACCACCCCTCACCTCACCAGTCTCACAGGGCCTGGGTCAGGATTAAGGAGGTGACCTAAGCAGATCCCTCTGCTGTTAGCACTGGTGGGGATTATCAACTGAACAGGCTACAGGGATATTTTTGATACTGGATGCACAGCTTCACTGACAGACACTTCAGGTCTACTGCAAGATGCATATATGGCCCCTGCTGTGGTCTGCCTTTGTGCCAGAGTCCTGCCTAGAGGAGAAGCCATGCTCTCCACCATCACTTGCACCAAACATGCAAGAGAAACAGAGAATGACAGGGAGGGGAATGGAGTCTGGCCTAGCCCTTGTGCTCATCCAGGGCACTGACTCAGAGGAGTTCTTAGGTAAAGGAGGGTCTTCCCACATCCCAGACCTATTAAAGCATTCCCCCACGCTGGACACACCCAAGCCCATTCCCCAGGAACGCCCCCATTAATTTGGCTCCAGGGCATGGGGCAGGACACCAGGTCAGCCTTTTGCCTGGAGGACGCCACTAGCAGCTGAGCCTTGCCCCAGAGCCTGACAGGATGCAAGTGCTGCACTTACCACGCAGCATGTTCTGCTGATGTTTCGCTGTGCAAATCAACCTGCTGATTCCTTCAATACACTGGCTCTTTGACTCAATCTCCTTGTCTTTTGTTTTCTTGGGCAAAAACATCACTGGAAGAAAAGCAAAGCAGCACACAGTGAATCTCTGTCACTTGCAGGAGCTGCACCAAGACTTGTTTGGGTTTTTGCATTTAAACATTCACATCTGGAAATTCTAACCCTAATTTTAAGTCCTAAAAATCATCTCTGTTTGGCAGGAGTTTGACTGTGTCAGTGCTCATCACCACCACCTATGCACATAGACATCTCAGTCCTAAGTGTCTCTACATGAAGCATTCCCAGCTCATAACCCAGGCCCCCAAGGGTACCTTCAGGGTAACTCCTGCTGCTCTGTTGGGACACCAGGGAAAAGAGCTGCACCTGTAGTGGTCCCCAGGCTGTAACTGGGCCGGGTGGCCACACCACCTATGGGGAGTCCACACACTGCACATGGCTGCCGGGCAGCACCACGCTCCAGCCTCCCCACTCCATCTGCAGGCAGGTTTCCTGCACCAAAACAGCAGCCCAACATGAGTTGGGTCACACAGGCACATGGAGAGCAGGAGGGAGTACAAACTATGGGCAGTTGGTGGAGAGGGAAGGCATTAGGAGAGCTAAAAAGGGTCCAGTTCCCTGAGAAGTGCCCAAATGCATGAGCCCAGGTGTACAAACTGGCTCCACAGAAGCTGTGGTGTTGAACACCACTGCTCCAGGCTGGGCCAGGCCCAGTGAAGAACATTTGGCATGTTTTGGGATTGCTTCTCCCATAGGCATGCCACTTAAAAAGGGTGTGGTCCGGGGTGGGAGCTCTGGTATCAGCAGCACCACAGCTAAGTTGGCCCAGTAGTGACTTGGCTGCAGGGTTATGCACCCTTGTCCTGCAGCTACACTGTCAGTTTTCTCTCAGAGCCCCCAAACCCCTTGCTTCCACCAGGAATGACTCCCAGGCCTGTAGGCAGGCAGATGTTGTGAAGGACAGCTATTGGCAGTTGAATGTAAGTGCAGAACTGCCTTGCTGCTTCCTTGAAAATACTTCGCTGCAGAGCTGTTCTCACTTTCTAGTATGTTTCCCACTACCAAGGCCAGGAGCAAATACAGAATTACTGACAACATTTAAAATGCCTTTTTTGTTTTTGTTTCTCCTCCCCCCTTTTTTTTTCAGAAAATAAACTCAAAGCCATGAGTTTAACAACAGAAGATTAAAAAAGAAAAAAGTTAATGTCAGGCTTTGCACTGAGAGCATTTCTCTTCTACCTCCTCTTGTCCACAAAGCACTCTCTGCATGCACATAAGAGTTCCTGTAGAAGAGCTTACATTGCTGCAATCCTGCTCTGAGTGACACCACCTCCTGTATGTACAAGCACACCTAGCAATGGCTTGGCAGGTCTGGCTGGTGCATTTGTCTGGCTGCGACAGTGGTATTTCAATGAGGACACCATGTCAAATCCAGCAAAACATCTCTGCTGGTGCTGCTGCCGTATGCTGCAACACGATGGGATGCACACACGTCCTGTCTCTGTCTGCACCTCTGTCAGGTGGCAGAGTAGAGAACAGAGCATGGAAGCTGTACAGGCTGAAGGGACTGCCCTGACCCTGGTGGTCGGGGCACAAGCTGTTTCTTACCTAATCCAACACCCCAAACTAGCACAGGCTCACAAGGAACACAGGGAAGCTGCCAGAGCAGCATACCTCCTGGCTTTCTGCACAGCCACCCAACAAATGTCCTTGCTCTGTCCCTACCTTTGTTCTTTTGGGCTATAACATCTCAGCTGTTCAGCTGTAAGGGTGAGCACATCCTCTTTTTACAGCACAAAGAGGAACCACCCTTTCAAACTCTATCACCTTATACAGTCACTTCTCATCTACAGACAGACTAAGATTTGGGGGATAAAAATATGACTAAGGTGCGGTAATGCAGGACTGACAAGTCAGGCAGCCCTGGAGCAGCAGAACAGGGAGAGCAGCATTGCATTCTTGGCCTTTGGCGACAGTAAGTGAGTCCACCTTACCTTTCTTGTTCTTCTCTTTTGTCACGACAGTCATGGACATTGTTGGAGTGGTGGCGATCTCACCACTGGCAGGTAACCTGCTGACCTGGAGGGACCGGAAAGTGCATTTCAGTGTGTTTTTGGTAGTGGAGGGGTCCTTCTTCTCTGGGTCCCTCTTTCTGTCCATGGGTGGAGCTGCAATCCAGTAATCCACCTGCAGGCCCATCAACTCAGCACCGAGGCCCTGGCTGGAAAACAAGGAAAGAAGGTAATTTCTGCACAGCACTCAGAGTTCCCTCAATCTGCATTTTTTTTCCAGAGTGGCTGCCGTCCCTGACCAGATGGTCAGAGGACAAGCACCTGGCTCTTTGGGAAATCACGCAGCAACATTTCGTAGTGAGACCCGATAATCACAAAAGCACAATAAGTCATCACTGAGTGATGCAGCCTGGGTCACATTACATGGTGGCATGGGCTTGGCAGCGCAGAATTGCAATGAGCTGAGACAAGCTGACCTCCTGCATAGCCACAGGGATGAGCAGTGGGAAAAGGAGCAGACAAGCAGTTTCCGAACGCGATGCTGAGTTCAGTGACCCAGCCAGAAAAGGCAACCCCTGAGGTGACCCAGATCACTTCCAGTCTTTGAGTGGGGAAAAGAGGTTGTAAGCACCTTGCTGCTGCCTCCTGAGCACTGATGAGCAAATGACTCTGGCCAGGCGCAGCACTGCCAAAATCAGCTCTGAACTGAGGTGAACAAAGGGCTGGTGGGTCCCTGAACGTTAGGGACTCAGTTCCCAGTCTCCCTGACTTGCTTCCATCTCCTATGTTCATGAGCTCTTCCTGTCACCAGCTGCGTCCCTTCCTGGCCAGATGCTCCACCAGGTCACACAGGATATCTCTGCTCTCCCCACGTCCCAGTAACGGGGTGGGCACGGGATGATCTGCCCCACAGCCCTGCTGTGTGCTGTGAAAATGCTTTGCCAGTCCTGCGATGTTTGCTAAACAGCAGCAGATTTCAGGACATGATCTGCTGCTGAAAACTCCTGTGCATCGTGTGGTAACATACGTATGTCACCAAAACACGCTGCCAGCCTTTCTCAAGCCAGAAATCGGAAGATGAGCAGCCTGGGAAATTCTACCTCTTGCCTGCCCCTGCCTCTCACTAGCTAACTCCGAGTGAGGCGGGGGTTTATCATTCAGCAGACCTACAGCTGACAGCCTGTACTTCTTCCTGACCACCAGCAAAGTGTTGAATAATATGCAAGTACTAGACAAAAAAAATAATTTATCTACCAGTCTGTGTCCCCTGTTTGAGAAATGACAATGGTTAAGGAAGATGAATCTGTGATCTCGAATGAAGTATGCAACCCTCTAATGCCTAATATGAAACTCTCAAGGTAAAACAAGGACCTCCCATCCCTAAGATCCTCTCTGCAAATCATTTCCTTTTCTTTGCCATTGATTCAGCTGAAAGCTAGACTGCAAAGCAGAGTTTGTATTTGATCACCAAAACCAGGTTTTGGGTTCTCAGGGCAATTTCAGAAGTGAGATTCTTTAACGATTATGTTTTGGAGATGGAGCTTTGGATTTTAAGGCTCCTTTGCATCACATTTCTCATCTCAGTTGTAAAAACAAAGCAATCTCATGTTCACTATGCCCAGGCAGGATTTTCTGTTCCATTCCCGGTTAAACATGTGGCTTAATCTTTCAGTCTGGGCCACCCTCTACCCTCTGTGCTGTCACATACAGATTAGTGGAGATAGAACAATGCTGAACCTAAACTTCCTCACTTCTTGATGATTTTACCACACAGCATGAAACCAGAAGGTACCGGATTCCTAGAGCCAGGGTGTCAACTTCAGATATATCATGCCCATGGCTCATAACATTAATAGCCTACACTCTTGTGGGTACAGGTTCCCAAACCACTTCCACCTTTGGAAAGCCCACCCAGAGCTCACACGTGAGAAGTCAGCTCTGCTCTCCAGAGCCTGCGCAGCCTCCAGCTCCCTGCCACTGCCAGCTGCCGCTGGGACCAGCCTGGGGCAGAGAGGACTCTCCTGCCACCAAACCACAGGGGGCCAACGGGAAGGACTTGGGGAACTGGGCCTCCTGGCACAGGCTAACAGCCACTAACACCTTCCAGTTGCTGGGCACCTGCTAAACTGGGACTTCCACATTTCCATTTCCTCTTGTTAAAAGGGAACTCGTAAGCCCATTTAAGAAGTCAGAGGTTAAAGGTCCCCGCTAGGCTCTTGGGGGTGGGCAGGAAAGGTTCCTATTCTGTCTCCAACAAGGACAGGAGGAGATGCTGATTAAGGAGAGCACATGAGCCTCTAACTGCAGAACATTCCCTTAGACTTCCCCAGCTGACAATCACAGGATTAGGGATGTTGGAGGGGACATCCCTGAATCATCCTTTAGTATCCATTAATGGATCCACTGTCCACAAATTTGCCTAACCCCTCTTTGATCTGCAGATCCTGCTGCCACAGAAGTAGCAGAGGCAGACACGGTCCCACCACACCTTTCCTGCTACGTGCAGAAGTCCCTTCCTTTCACCCTTTTAACTGACCTCTTGCCAGTGTCACTGCACGCCCCCAGGTCTTGTACCACAGGTTTGGTGAACAGTTCAACATTCCACAAACCCACCACCACTGTGATTTTGCATAACTTGAGTGGCTTACCTCTTCCCTCCTCCCTCAAAGTGCAGCGTCCAAGCACTTCTAGTCTCCCATCACAAGGCTGCTTCTCTGTCCCCTTGACCTTGTTAAGTACCCCAAACGTTTAGGTTCACCATGTGCTTCTGGGTACCAGGACTGTACACAAAGCATTAGACAGCTACACCAATGTCTTGTGCAGCAACAAAATGAGAGTCCTGGCCAGAGTAATTCTTTACTGGCAGTTTTCTAGGGGTTTCCTCCCTTCACCCCTAAAAATGTCAGCTAAGCCAGAGCTTTACGTTGCCTACAGGTACTGTCTCCTTGCTGTTCTGGTATGCTTTCAGGCACATGCATGAATGGGAACTGCAATTCGATTCTGTCACCTTACAAGTGCTAGCTCACTCCTCAGAGAAAAAGCCTGCTCCTTCCACAGAGTCACTCTGACCTTACACTTGCTTGGTCCTTAAAAATGTAAGAATCGTGAGGGATTAGGCTAGCAGCCAGTGTATTAGGGTCACTATTTTCTTTGGCTACATATCTCCCCAAGAGAATCCAGTCTCAAAGGTAAAATACCAGCAGATGGAGAACACAAACTTTCCCAAACAGGCTGCCACAATGGCTCATCAGAATCCAGGTTTCTGCCAGACTATCAGAAACAAGGCTGCCCCTTCTAGTTCAAACGTGTTTGCCCTTGAGAAGTGCAGCCTTCCCATCGGTTGCAAGATCCCCTCTGCCCTCCCCAGCTCCTTGTCAGTCAGCAAGGTCACAGTCACTCCAGAGGCAAAAGAGGTGAAGGGAAAAGGCAACAACTCCAAGCATTTGCTAGGGAGGACGACAGCAGAGCTGTGGGTTCTCCTTTAGAAGAGTTTTTCTCTCTCAAATATATGTCAGATAAGACAACCAAGGGAGCTGTAAGGAGACAAAACATGCTTTACCTTGAGGACGAGAAGCTGCCTGTGACAGACGGTGAGGAAGGTGGTGTAGGGGAGGCTTCTTTCACAGCAGGAGACACAGAAGGTGGGGTAGAAGAAAGGACACTGGAGCTCGAGGGAGCTGCATCATCAGAGTCACCTTGCAGAAAAGAAGTCAAACTGTTTGTCTGGGTTCCTCTTACAGCCCAGCACATGCACGCTGGGATAGCTGAGTCTCTTTGCCCATGCACCTGCTGCACAGATTTTGTTCAGACTCAATCCAGAGATCAGCTAGTCCATCAGTTCTGACTGCCTACACACTTAAGCCAAAGGACTTTCTATGTTTGAGTAAGAGGCAGGCACAGACATTCACACTCCTCTGGGCTCCTCACCTGGCATCTGCTCTCCTAGGGTTTGCTCCCAGCTGATTTCGAGCCTCCTGCACAGTCAGAGTCCAGCCCACTGATTTCTGCTGGGGAATCTCCCCCCTGTTACCACTGCAGGGCAGCACCACTCCCAGGCTCTTGGAGAATCCAGTACCTCTGGGCTGATCACCCATGGGATCTCCCCATTCCCTCTGCTTCCACCCTCCACAACCAAGGTATCATTCCCTTCACGTTGGTCCTTTAGGATGGTGAGAACACTGTGGCAGCAAGGAGTGACCCACAGAAAGGCTGCCTCCACACACAAACCTATATGTAACCCAGGCCACAGGAATCTGGGTTTAATAGTAAAGCAATATAAGAAAGAATCCCAACAGATGATGAAAAAAAATATTCCTGACCAGTAGTGCGTATGGAGGAGGAGAAAACAAGTTCACATTGATAAAATAGCACCACCCCATGTCCACGTGTGTAAGCAGGTAGTTTCGTGTAAATCAGCTTTGTACTCCCCCATCAAAAAAACACGGGTCTAAATTTGTTGTATGATTGGCAAACTGGTTGCCTGTCCTGGAGTTCCCTGTGTTAGGCACATGAGTGAGATTGATTTTATTAGGCAATTGAACACAGTGTAGGGACACAGGCATGAACTTCCAATGAAATGCCTCCCCGGTTTGGAGCAGGAACCTCAAATAACCACAGCAGTGAATCCACCCCACTGAGAACACACACAAGAAAAACGAGTGTTTGCACATATATAAGTGGAGCTTCCCTGGATGAGGTGTGGGAATTTCAGCTGGCCTGAAGCACCTTGTAATCTATCAAGAAAAAGGGCCTCTTAAGAGAAAGGCCTCTTTTTTTGTGGACAGCCGCTGGGAGTCAAGGCAGCAGAACTGGGAGCTAATAAAATCCAATTCCACCCTACAAAATTCCAAGACATCAGCAATGGACAAGTTTGTCCAGCCCGTGAAGTCAAGCTCTCACCACCTGTACAACACAGAAAGCACACACAAGATGCTTGTTACCTGACGTTGCAGAAGATTGTTCCACTATTCCAACCTTCACCACCTAGAGGGGGCAAAACAGAAGAGCTCGATGAAACAGGAGTCCCCTGAACTTTGGGAACCCCCAAACCAAGGTCACCCCTACAGTCCCCTTGGCACTGTCCCTGCAGTCACAGTAGTGTTAAAGCATGTTAAAAAGTAGAGTCTTCTAAGAGCCGGGCAGGTCCCAGCAGTGTCCAGTGAAGCAGTACCAGCTCACAATCCTTCCCTGACCTATACAAAAGACAGCACAGACCCTATGGAGCTGTTACAGACCTGCACAGCTCCGAATAGCCCATCATCAGCCCCAAGCTATGGCAACTACAATGCCTGTGTGTGACACCTGCGGGAACAGGGCAGGGAAGAGAAAGGAACATAAATATCCTTTTAGCATTGCTTTGATACACCTGCTAATTACAGACATACTGCTTCCACCACACAAGTGCGGCCACTTCTAAGGTGCAGCACAGTTGGGGAAACCACATAAGCAACACAGCACAGTTTCTGATCAGAGTTTTTTAGACTCTAAACAAGGGAAGCATCCAGCAAAGAAGATAAAGCTCCTAGCAAAGTGTCTGGGCACAGACATGGATAAATCACCACATGGACAGGTCAGAACGATCCCAGACACACTGAAATAAGGATACAAATGTGTTCCGATATGGCCGACCACCAGCTAGTACATTCAGGGTAATGATAAATGCCACTGGTAATCATTTGTGGAACAGAGCATGCTACAAACACAAGCTCCCAAGAACACACTATGCCTCGAAAGATAAAATGACCCTTGATGATAATAAAGGGACCTTCTGTAGTGATAATCTGCTACAGTGCACAAGGATTATTACTCTTGACATGGAGGAGAGACCCTTCTTAAGAAACTTGTGTCCAGGGCTAATGTCTACCCTATATAAATGTTGACAAATGGGAAAGAGCTGCAAAAGGATCTCAAGTCAATAAAGTCTGCTTTAGAATGAGAAATGATGTCACACAGTCTATTTAGTTTGAAAATAGAAGATCGTTAAGTTCATACATGACCATATCTCTAGGGAGCACATTTGTGTGCTATGGGATCAAGAAAAAGGACCTAATCACTAGAAGCAAAAAACTTTGCACAGTTCAGAGTCAGGGGTGGTGGTGGTGGTGTACGCTCAACACTAGATCTTGGAGAGCTGTCAGGCTCCCTTGTGGACTCTCTGTTAGCTCCAACCTTGGAAAAACCATTGTGAACTCAGCAGTGTGTGCAGAAGCTCCCTAAGGGAGCACTGGCTTCAGAGGAGGAGGCTGCAGCTCAGTTTGGCCAGTCTCCATCCAAAGGGCAACAAATTGGGCTCTGGAGTCTGGCAGCCATTTGTGCTGTAAGTTTTAAACACCAAGAGGATGTTTCGCAGACTGTAACTAGCTGTGAGTAAGAAGAGGTGAGGCAGAAGAGTTAGGGGAAAGAACAAGCAACACAGAAAACTGCCTACACCCACCTTGATCTGCAAGCCAGACAGGAAATGTCTTCTGGCCTTTTCCCCCTTGCTGGCTGCCTGAAGGTGCTCAAGTTCACACACATGGGAGGAAGACAAGGTTAAATGCTTTCCCTCCCCTCCATTCAGGGAGGTGCTTGAAGCTGCTGCAGTCCAACAATGGCTCCATCCAGGAACACTGCAGCAGCCAGCCTCTTTTCCTTTCAGGAAGGAGGCACATCCTGTTAACTCTCCTGGCAACTGGCTGTAGGCACAACACAGGTGCATGACCACGCAGCCTCACCACCCGACTGACCCCTTGCGAGGCTCCAACCTCACCACATCAGAGCCCAGCTGAGTAGCATGGCACTGCCCAGCTCATTTCTAGGTCAAAGTCTGCACAACCCAGCTGCAGGACATCAGTTTTTGCACCCTAAAAGCCAATGGAGTCCAGCCAGTCAGGAGTCACAAACCCAAACATTACTGGCTCCCTCTCTTCCTTGGCCAAGAGCTCCAAGCAGGCTGCAGCTGAGGGATCAGTGTTCATGTTCAGCCTCAGACTTTGTGAGACACCTCCAACTGGCCTTTCAGAGTCTCTTCAGATGTGTCTCATGGGGAATTATTGTGTCAGGAACACTTCAGAAGCAAGAATAAGCAGCATTGATTTGACCCTCACCACCAGCTGACATAGGAAGTCAGTCTGTGCTTTCAAGGCAAGTTTTTTGGGGGCTGCCAGTGTTATGCACACAGAGCTTTTCACTCTTCCCACTTTAATTTAAACCCATATTGAAAATGCATTGCTAATGTCAGAACAGTGATCGTTCTAGAGCAACTGGACAAACACTCTGAGCCCCATTTGCTTGCACATAGCGCTGAACTGAATCAGCCCCAAAGAAAAGCTTTGCAGAGCCTAGCAGCTATAGTGAGATGAGTTCAGGAGCTTCCAAGTCCTTTTGGGCTGTTCACGTTATTGGAAAAGGTGAAACAGCTGTTTCATAACAACAGTTCTTCACCAGCAATCGCAGTTTGTGGGATGGACAAGATCACAGCAAAGCTCATCAGCAGGGAACAAATCGGGAAGATGTGTCTCTGCTTTTGCGGAAGACATCCTTCCTTCAACAAAAGTAGATTGTCATCTCAGGAGCACTGTAGAGAGAGACTCTCACTCCAAAGAGACACCAGAGTGAAAGCAGGGTCAGCCTGAGGGCAAGAGAGACTAAGCTCTTTAAACACCTTGGGATTTCAGATTCGCTCTGATGCATGGACAGGGATACAAATGGGAACGCACACAAGTCAGCTTAACACAAGGAAGGCAGAACAAGACAGCCAGCATGCAAGAAAGAGAAGCTACAAGACAGTAGCAAAAACTGTGAAGAGGACATCCAGTAGCTGAAGAGCAGTCAGGGGATATCCTCTTGGCCACAGGTCAATGACTTTGTATCTAAAACTTAACGAATTGAACAGCATGATCAAATAAGGGGAGGGAGGCTAGAAAAGGCAAAGTACACAGTGCACAAAACACACTGAGAGAAACATAAATACACCCCTGCCAAGCCATACTCTGCACTTGGCCACCTGAGCTGGGAATATTTAAAGATACGGACAGGAGAAAAAGCCAGGGACTATCCCAAGTACATACCCACATAATAAAACGCATTAAATAGCTACTGCCCCAGATTCAAACTTAACAGTGGTAATAAATGATCTCCCTGGTGGGATGTACTCTCCACTTCCCAGGAGAGGATGGGCTATTAAGAGGACTGGAGACCATTCATGACAAGCATACAGAGGACTGACACTGGAATAACAAATTTGGCCAAATCAATCACCCAGGACAATGCTGGGCACAGCAACTCTGAGATCAGGTTTCCAGGAACACATCACCTTCCTCTGCACGTGGCCCAGCCGCAATTCCCCACCAACTAGGTGCTTTGGTCTGCAGCAAAGACAGGCTGTGGATCAGAGCACTTCAGCGTCACGCTCTCCTCTCTGTATTGAATGAACAAGGCAATAGTAAGGCTATGGTGCCTGCTTCAGTGCTGGTAGGCATGTGGCATAGAGCTGCCCAGAGCCAGTCGCCTGGAAAGTAAAATACACCCTGTAGTTTGTTAAGGGATCTTAGAGGTTTGCTCACATACCAGGCAGTTGAATCCAACGATCAGATGCTCATGCTGACACTCTAACTTAGAGCACCCAGTGCTCCTGCTCTACCCCAGAAACCAGGTAAGTTTGGGTTAACACTTGTGGACATATTCTAGCTGGTTTGAGACAGCGTAACTAAGGTAACACTCACCCCGACAAAAGGAATGAACTTCTGTGAAGATTCTTCATCAGGGCTAAAGACAAAGAGAAAAGAGTTGTTAACAGCTTGCTTCCACATTGGGCACAATACTCACTTTATATGTTGCATTCAAGCATGCAGCAGGGACGGACAGTATGCAAGCGCCAGTCCAATGTCTCCTCTCAAGGCCCCTTGCCAGCACGCTAAGAGTCTGCATGAGTGGGGAAGAGCACGCAGCTTACGGCACATCTCTCAGGGGAAAGGTCTCTTCCTCCCTCCCTCACGCTTGACAGAGAAACATGCTTTAATGGCATGGCAGTCATTACAGACACACGACCTCCTACGGCAAGGAAATGGATCTGTGCCACAACAACACGGAGAACTGTGCGTTACTTACTAGGACCTGAAGCGTTCTGCACGCATGGCCTTCACGCGTCCCACCTTTGGAGTCACGTGCCATACCTTGCATATCCCAGCATCGCTAAAGCAGTTAGCCTGCCACGGGGTTACAAGCCGTGACACGTGGTTATTTGTATAGCACTAGTATGTATGTACACACACACACGCTCACGCACACAGATACATGTTCCCTGCCACGGGGAGCTTGCAGTCCCTTAGACAGGCACACTAGAGAGGTCAGGCACCAGAGCACATCAGGTAGAGAGCAGGACACCAACTCGAGAACAGCAAACAGCTAAACCAAACCAAACAAATTGCATGTCATGTCCCAGAAACAGCTGAAGACAACACCACACGCATTTTGAAAGTTGGAAGGCATCAGCCCCTCCTGCTCTGGCTCCACCCAGGATTCAGAAGCCAGAGGGTGGAGAAGGGCCAGGAACAAAGGCCACGGTCAAATCTAGCAGGAATTAGGGAGAGACTCAACAAGGACAAGAGGAGGAAGACCTGAGTGAGGAGGAAGGCAGGCTGGGAGGGCCTGCAGAGTCACTGCTCCCTTCAAGGGTGACAGAAATGAAGATGGACCCACAGGGTGAGGAGAGGACTGCAGGAGCACATCCACATGTTTGGAGGAATTACAGTTCAGCAGTGGAAGTGACTGCATAGGCAAGACACACAACGTTTCTCAGTGACCAAGCACAGGAAACAGGTAAGAAGCAGACAAACACCAAGATTTCTCATGTTTCTCTTTTCTCGCCTTGCCGCCGCTCAGTGCTCAGAACACTGCAACGTTCAGAGAAAAAAAACCATCCAGCATTGCCTTCATCCAGAATATTGCTGGGTACAGCACAAATACTTCAGGAAAGCAGGTATTTCTGTGCTGTTTCCAGCAGAGATCAGAAATGCACCAAATGCACCAAGGTTGCTAACCACTGCGTGATTAGCACGGGCTGGACAGATTCCTCTAAGCCCTATGGAAAGAACGGTGTAGAACTACAGCAAACACAACTCAGCCAGAGCTCCCTCTTGGTCCAAAGCAGAGTGTGCTTTTCCAAATAGCCTCTTGCTTTGACTCAGCTCTGCTTGCTCATCTCTAAGGCAAAGCCAGGGGCTTTGCTCCTTTCCTACCTCACAGCCCCAGGAACTGCACTTTCATTCCTCCCCTGAAGCACGTGACAAAATGACCAAGTCCCCGATTCTGTGTTGGAAACCAGAAAGGTCACATCTTTCCAAACACGGCTGCAGGTCCCCCAGCAAACAGATCTCCTGCGAACATCACATATCCAGCTCCAGTTTTGCAGAGGGAAACAAGAAAACCACAGAGCCGTTGGGCAAAGCACAGAACAGAGGCTCAGTTTTCTTCTCCTTTCTTCAGCTTCGACGGCTGAGAAGCAGGCAGAAGCGAGTCCCGCTGACCAAGTGAGGGAAACACAACAGTCGACTAGTCATCTCTTGGCTACTGGATGGCTTTGCTCCGAGCTCTCAAAACACCAAACCGTGCCCAATTCCAGCAGAAAACTCATTCTCAGTTCCCCTGGGAGCTCAGACTCCCACTGAGGAGAGCTCAGGGGCAATTCTGAAATAAATCATTTGCTTCAGTCACCATTTATCACAGCTCAATATCATGCACAGTCTGTTCCTGACGCAATCGAGCTGGATTTCAGCTCAGCTAGTCTAGTCCTGTCACACGTCCTCTTGAGAACTCTGATCTTGCACATGTGCCTCTGCAAATGCAGCTTATCAAAACAGCTGCTCTTCATGTGGATCAAAGGAAAGACGAGATGACCGTGTTTGTTCTCCACTTCCTCTTTCATGTTCTTTCCCAATTCTTGTCCTTCAGGATGCCAAAAATATTAATCCAGAATCTTTTCACCTTGGTAACAGTCTCTTCTATTCTTTCTACCACAGCCCTGCAACTAAAACATCCCCTGTTCCTGGAAAGGCAGCCAGCCCTGATTTACTAGGCTGCACAGATTCCCAGGCTGCAGAGGTTTTACCCTTATAGTGATGTCCAACGTATTGGTTTTATCCATAGGGCTTCTGAAGGTCCTGGTATCTCAGCTATAATTTAAAGCCAGACCTGATACTGGTTTGTGATTTTTAATACTGCTATTGATACTTCACCTCTGTAATCCTGGGAAAAAAACACTCCCAAATTCTGCGGGCAAACAAAAAACAGACCTATGCAGAGAGGTTAGAAAGAAAATCTTTATCTGGAATGAGGAGTTGTCTAATTACTGTTTTTGCCTGGGCAAAATCCATCCACCTCCAGTCAGTCCGTCAAAGGTAAACTGTCCAGAAATGGACCTGCAGGCTCCCTTCCCACCCCAATAAATTAATTCAGATTGAACAAAGACATATAGCCAGATTTATATGGTTTAGGACTCTTAGAAAGGAGAACCAGCCACATTGCCAGGAGTCACCCACCTGACAAAGGGAAGGAATAATCTCTCTCAGTTCTGGGGCAAAGTACAAACTAAGCTGCAAAGCACTCAGATATTACAGTAAGAGGTACTGAAAAATCACTTAGAGCAGTTATGCCAGTTGTTAGCCTTTTAGTAAGATGTAATATAAAATTTAAGTAACCTAAACCAGATTCAAATAAAGCCAAACACCTGTAATTTCCTAGCAGGAGGGTCTCAGGTACTACCTTTATTCCAGGCAAGTCCTGCAGGAGGGTAATAGGAAAGAGGGGACTTTTATCACCAAGGGACTAGCAAGGCCTTTAAGCCATTTCAGGCCAGTCACTACCAACAATTCTCCAAGGTTCATCTGTGGTATGAAGCATCTGTCCTTCCCACTGGGCAACAATAGCTGTCTGCTGGCTAACACTGTCCCTCTGCCACCAAGTCAAACCAAACAAAGAGACAAAGCAACTCCAGGTCTCCACGATGCATCATCCGAGTCACCTCTCTTCTTCCCATGAAACTCCCATCCAGCACCCTTCTTGTTCCTATAGGGGGCTGGACATACTCAACAGGACATCAAGCATTTCTTGAGCCTTGACTCTTCTCTGCTGCTCTGCTAGGCAAGGGGCACAAGTAAACTCCTGTTGCATTTCCACCAGCTGCCCAAGGAGGTTCACATAGCAACCAGCCAGATGACATGGGCACTGCTGAGCCAGACGAGGGACCAGAACCATCTTCACCAGCTGTGTTCCTCTTCAGCAACTGCTGCAGGGTGTGTTTTGGAAGCAGTACTCAGAGAAGTGACCTGGACCTTGCCTAGCCACTGCCCTGCACAGCCTCAGAGACAGGCAGAAAACAGTGTTACCCCTGCTTCCTATTGCCCAGGAACCCTCCAACCCAAGGAACTTGTGCTCCAGAGAGCAAGAGTTGGGGAACTGCTCTACAACACACGAGAAGGAAGAGCTTTTGGTAAATGTGTAACTAGGTAGGAAATGACCTGGCCCTTGCCCTGACAAGCAAGCAATGCTTTTATTTCCAACAGCCAAGCTGTTGCCCAGATTCGTGCAAGGGTTATCCAGAAGCCACATGGCATGAGCTGTGCTGGACACTGAATTACAGTGGGTGACACCAGCCCAGGTTCACAGAACTGATCAGCAATCCAGCTAAACTGGGAATGAGTGACTGTTGAGCCTCAGATCTCAAATAGAGCAGGGTTTCATTCAAGCAAGCAATGCAGAGAGATACCAACGTCAAAGACACAGCCCTCCTAGTGAGAGGCCCACCTCTGCCACCATGGTCTCAGCTCCCCAGATGTTGCCTGGACTGCAGTGTTTCTTGAGAATTCAGTAACCAGTAATTCTCCCAGTGCTTATAGACAAAGTCAGTCACCCAGTGTAACGCAGAGGAGCTGAAATGGCAATTAATTTATTTCCTGAACCCTTTCCTTATTGCCAGCTCCCTTGATTTCAGGTAAGGTCAAGCAGATGCTCCAAAAGAATGGGACAAAGCTTTCGCACCATTGCAGTTAATGACAGGCAGTACATGCGCCAACCTTTCGCAATGACACACAGAACAAGGGGACAGGAAGGAGAGCAGAGGTATGTCAAAATAGGGATAGCTGGCAATAAAGTTATAAAGCAGCTCATCACATACAGCTATGTCCTAAAGACTGGCTTGGCTTTCCTTGGACCACTAGAACTTGTTTAACAGAGCAAATGCTAGGATACTGGGAGATTCGTCTTGCAATTAATTTGTAGGTAGCGCTGCTGTTTCTACACAGACCACTGCCTAGAAACCTGGGCTTGGAGAAGCCATTCACTTCTGGCCTCCAGGAAGAGGGAGTTGCAGTAACTTTATGAACTGAGGACAAAATAAACAATGTCCAATAATCATATCATTCTAATCAGGGGACCCTGCAGAGCAAGGGGGTCTTGGAGGCAGCTCAGAGAGCACAACTCCACTGCTAGCATTGATCTGTATCCTCTTTCTTAAGCTTAGAGAAGTCCCATACATTTGGGATAGCCTGCCAGTAAGAGAGTAGTCCTCAATTTTTTGACTACAGGGAGAAGATTTGCTGTCTGCACTCGGACACTACACAGGTAAAATCCACCCTGAGCCACTAAGTGCCACCTACAGCACTGCAGTTCCAACAGATGGGAAATGAAAAGCCTTTGCTCAGTCCTGATTCTTTTGGAGCTACACTATATCCTCTGACGGCTAGGAAGAAGGGAATAAAAAAACCCCAACCTTCTCTGTGTTTTACTGCTCAAAGCTACTCTCTCAATAACCCCTTCATTCCCACTCAATCTACATCCTGGGCACCCAAGATGTGTGGTCCAAAGGCAGAGCAGTCATTTTCAACAGTGCGTTCTGCTAGCAGATGCCACAGTTTCAAAGCAGCGAGCAGAATTTAACCAAAAGCACAAACTGTGCATCCCAGACCTGCAGGAACTGTTAAACAAGGCACAAAAGACCAGTTCATGGAGGAAAATAGATAGGAGATGGGAGAAGGAACCTAAAAGGAACTGATACCTTATGGTAAAATCAAAATGAAAGCTCTTTTTCCTTTTCAGAAAGCAACCAAAGAAAAAGATAAATGTTATTATACTTACAACAAAGTGATGCATTCATTTAGATAGTGCTAATAGAGACAATTTCTGTGTTGTTTTTCACCATATCCTCCCTAAGCGGTTGCCAATGACAGAGCGCTGCATTTCTAAAGAAAACCACACGGGAAGATAACTGCCCGTCACTCCACGGGAGAGCTTGTTCCTCTCACTCACTCTCCAGTTTGCTCATGGGGTACTTAGCTGAAAGTAGAAGTTATTTCAAAGCAGACACAACAGAGATACTAAGAGACTGCAGGCTATGCCATGAATCTGACTAAAAGTCTCAGCA
The DNA here is from genome assembly GCF_000690535.1 of Cariama cristata. Lineage (NCBI taxonomy): Eukaryota > Metazoa > Chordata > Aves > Cariamiformes > Cariamidae > Cariama > Cariama cristata. Next base: position 26,847 of record NW_009612420.1, read on the forward strand.
ATCTCTCTTCCAAGTAACCTTCTGCAGAGTTTGAGCCTGATTTAAACCTATGAACAGCTTCAGGCACTGCACCAACAGTCCAAAGGGTCTAAAATACAAATAGATCAGACCAGCTTGGTAAAGCAGCCATGCACACTGCTGGGAGGGCTAAGTGTGTGTGTGTGTTGCTGCAGGACATTTCAGATGTTTTTCAACAAAGTAGCAAACTGACCTTTCTGGGCAAGAAACTCAGAATGATTAAATGTGTGTTAATGACAAAAATGAACCTGTAACAGAACAGAGAAGACAGTGGAGACCAGTGCAGAACCCAGCAACCAAGGGTGCAGAGAAAGACCAAGGCAGCCATCAGAAGGGGTTCACACTGCACTAGGGGTGTCTGAACTCCGTACTGGCAACTAAGGTAAGTCTTCACACCAAAAGCAAAATAAAAGATTGAAGTTGAGCACCCCGTCGCTCTCCAAACTTCAACTTCATCAGGTTAACATTACAGAAGTTCACAAATACGTGAAGAGAGTGCACTCTTTAATGGACTAGTCAGTCTGGAAATATTTTCCCTAGCAGAGCATGAAGCATGGGCTAAATTTTACTGAATCATTTCTGCAAAGTAACATAGAGCAGCCACAGGAATGGAAAAGCAATATACAATGAGCATTTCCAAAAAGAGGAAAAAAAGTGACTCTGCCCGTACCTTTAATCTCTCCCAGTTCTTACACAAAGGAGGCACCAATAAGAGATATTAATGGACCAAAAATGAAAGGTCAGATATAACATGGGAAGGGTAGTAATTAACAATTAACATCATCCATGCCTCATAGGAGACTGCTAGTCCCTAACTGAGAAAAATCACATGAGCTGAGTGTTTGTCCTGCTCTCAGAAATTATTGGGATGTGAGTTGGAGTCTATTACTCTCCTCTGTGCCTCAGAAACAATGCATCTCTAACCTTCAGTGATAGTTACTCTTCCTCTTGGACCATGGCCACATCAGGCTCTACATACTTCTGAATCTTGTTTTCACACCCCAGTCCTCCCTCCTACAGGCTGCTTATCCCTTAAGAGAAGTTGAAATAAAACCTGGTGAATGTCAGCCCTCTCAGCAGGAGTCCTGGTAGCCTGCAACTGCCAATCAACAAGGATTTTGTCTTTCCTGAGAGAAGCTCTGCTATTTACGCTCCAAAAAGAAAGGGTTTCAGTTCCCTCAACACCAACATAAAAAGGGCAGGGCTCACGGAAGATACATTATGGCAGAATGCCGCGGTCCAGTCTTACACACCTAAGGTCTCTGTGGTAAGGGAGAGGTCTCTGTGGCAAGAGGTCTCCAGGCCCTAAGCAGATATGATCCGTCCATCCCCCATCCTGCTGAGTCCCCACTTCCCCAAACCTCTCATATCTTCAAAGAAATCACTGCACTTACAGTAACCACGCTGTTGGAGATTCACTGCTGGATCTAAGTGGGACACATCACTGGGTGCAGGCTATCGTAAGGCTCCCAAGGTGTTTGCAATTTGGAGTTATTTTAAGACTGCTGGCACATGAGATGAGAAAAGCACTTTGCTTTCAACCTGATGCTCACTCTGGAAAGTCAGTATTACATTAGTGACATACCTTTTCTGCTTGTATGTCAGCATCGCTTCAGCAATGGGCAACTGGTGTGCACAGTTTGCCCCTGCTATATACTGCGTTATCCGGGAGACAACATCAGGTGTTTCGGGAGCTGCAATAGAACAAAGAGAAAATAATTTAAGTCATTTCTCAGACCATCACCAGCACTGTTCTCCATTTGCTCAGCCAAGCAGCTGATGGTACCCAGCCATCTGCATTTGAACTCCCAGAGGAAGCTCTGCAGCCTACCCCAGAGCACTGTAAAGCTGTCTGACCAAAAGCAAACTTCCTACGAGAGCACCAAGGTAAAAACATCAGGAAGGGACACTAGAATCACAGACATCTGTACACACCATTATTGACCGAGGTATTATGGTTATATGTGTCAAAATGCTTTTTCTTTGCGTGCCTGCCCAGAGACAGCTTTAGACTTTTCCACACCTTGACTGGAGGTATCTACTGAAGAAAGCGCCTAGCCATCTCTCCCAGTGCCCTAGCGAGCCGCTCTGCTTACCCCAGCGTTTGAGTTACCTGATTTCCTAATGAACTCACGGCCTTGCTGAGTTAACTGAAATGACCAAGAACCACACAAGGGTAGGAACAGCACAAAGTTCATGTGTGTAGCAGCAAGTATGCTTCAGATGTGTAGGACTGCATTGATTCAAGTTGACAGGAAGACATTTCCTAAATGCCTTCCATATTTCTTTGGTTTCAAGCAAAAAGCCCCAACTGTGAGATCAAAGGAATGCAAGCGACCTTCACCAGGCACTTCCATACCTTAACAGACATTTTAACCCAGACTCTTTGTATTTGAACAGTGAACTGTGAGGAGCTATGATTCTTTGCCAGATCTTCTTATGCCATCACAGGGTTTCTGTGCAGTTCTCATTGCACAGATGAAAATGGAGAATCTACAAGGTCTGGACTGCACAAAAGTGAGGCTGTATTTTCCTCATAGCACACAGGTAAATAAGGGCTGCAGCATACAACCAAAGAACAGATATGGCTCTCCACCTGGATTTCTATAGCCGATGAAGTATTCCTAACCCAGACACAAAAATCAAGTCTGTATTGACATTTTTCTGCATTTTCAAGTGCAGCAAGGAATTAAAAGAAACCAGTTCCAGACATCTGTTCTTATGTGAGCTTAGAATCAAGGAAAAGCGCAGGTTGGGTGGCACACTAGGAGATCTCTAGTCCAGCCTCCTGCTCCAAGCAGGGTCGACTTCACCTTCAGAACAGGCTGCCCAGAGCCTTGTCCAGCCAAGTTCCCATCTGCTGGAAAAGGCTCTGAACAATCACCTGTGAAAAGGTCTCTCTCCTCCTCTCACAGCCAGAGGACTTCCTGGGAGCCTCAAGCATGCTGCAATTCCAATAGGAAAACCACACTGCAACCTCCCCACCCTCATGGTGCTCCAAAAACTCCAAAGCTTTTTCTTTCTAGTGAAATTTCTGTCTGGGATATGCTGCCATGAGAGCATCACTCCTCCCTCAAGTCTCGAGCCTTCACATAGCCCTACATGTCAGATGCAAATCCTCTGTTCTCCTGCTCCTTCCCATTCTTGAAGGAACAGATGGAAAACTGTAAGCATTAATGTTTTAAGCAAATTAGTACTTTAACACACAATAAGGCTTTATCTTGGCCTAGAACAGACTCAGATCAGAACAGGAACTTGTTGATCTGACCTGATGCCACTTGTTACAACACTGGTGAAGAATAAAACTCTTTTTTAATGAGAAAGATCCTGCCAGTAGACTTCAGAAATGTCAAAGTCATTCTCACGCACAACTAATAGCAGTTAATCTTCCCAGAGTTTCCAGTTTTCCAGGAAGACTTTCAGGCTGGACAGTTTCTGAAGGGTCAAAGAAAGCAATGTACTAAACTTGGTAGTGAGACCTCCACATCAAAGAACAAAGCTGAGAGCTAGGTAGAAACAGCGTGACTCGGAGGCGGCTAGTGCTTCTGGGAGCCAACAACTATTTGCAAACCTCCACATGGAGGACATACAAAGGTCAGCATCTGAAAAGGGAATGTGGTGGAGTGAGGAGAAAAGAGGAACAACAACATTTGTCTGCTTCCTCCTGTATTTACTTGACCTTTGCTAAAATTACTCATTCAAGCCTTTCATCCCACACAGGCCAGACACAGACACATGGTCTTACCAGTGGTCTGTGCTTCAAGTTTGTTGAACAGATCTCTCCAGGCTAGATCTTGGAAGAAGTTGTTGTATCTATAATCTACAGACCCCAGATACTTGGCCACTGGATGAGAGCCTAAGAAAGAAAGGAAAACATGACAGTTGCTCTTCCCGGCACTGAACACAAGTGTGGTTTTTATCTGTAAGGAATTTAATTCCAAAATCAAAACTACACTAGACACCCCAGAAATAAATGTCTTCAATTATAACCAAGTAATTTAGTCTAGCTTATCTCTACAAGAGCATGCAAATAGACTTCCCAGTAGAGAGACTGCATCAACACCATTGATATCTTCCAGTGACACCTCCCCCTGCCTGAGGGAAACTGCTGAGGAAATAAATGATCTGGAAGACAGAGGCCCTATGGCTCTCCATCTCTGTTTCTCAGTTTTGCAAGCGGCTTTCCCAGCAGCCCTTCCTGCCCACAGGCTGCACCACACACACCACAGCCAGGTCACCTCTGCCCAGAGGAGCTGGACCCCTTCCTCCAGACACCATTCACACACCCCAGCTGTTTTGCAATACTGAGAAGAGGCAATTGTCCCCCACCATGAAAAACAACCCAGGGAGGCTTGTTTAATCGGTGGAGAAGGGCTATAAGTTCAATAAATAGGCTGTAATTAAAGACAGAAGGCAGAGTCCAAGGATTACAGTCCCCAGTGAATGTTGGCATATTCATCAGGTCCCTGCTTGCTCTAGCTAAGCCTTACGGCTCCTTTGTGAGCAGGGAAAGACCTCCTTGCAGAAAGTTTGTGCGTCCAGCCTCCAGCTTGAAGCCCTGCATGAAGATCACACTTCATACTGAGCAGGAGAGGGAAGGCATTTAAGTGATAAACTCTGCCCTGGGAGGTGGTAAAAGTTTGCCTCCTTCATTTTAGGCCACATTTGTCTCCAAATCAGACAACCCGCTCTTGTAGCTACCTCTCCAGTCTTTCAACACAGGAGAAAAGCTGTGCCACGATTGCACTTTCCAGTCACCACACCTCAGTCATGCTCAGCATGAGTCCTGTACATTTACAATCAGCCATGAAGTAGCCTCAGAATTCCTCTACTAATCAGCTTATTTTTATCCTTCCTGCATACTGAGTTCTCACATCAAGCCACACTTCCAGAGACTGCAACAGTTGAGTCATCAGCTGGTAACTGGTAATCTCACAACCTCTTCCAAGAAGACCCCAGTTGCTTAACTATACTCACCATCCTCCAGTAAAGCTCATGGTGGAAAAAACCCACTGTCATTTCTCAGTCCTCCAAACCAGTGCTAATTTCCAGACTTCCAGGAAAGGTTCAGGCAGAAGGTCTCTCTGAGCTCCCCTCGGTGTCATTAGAGACTGGGGCCTAAGTTCTTTCCTGGATCCTGCTGATCATGCCTACTTTCAGACTCATCATTTCTTTCGCAGTGGAGTTTTAAACAATGCCCATGGAACAGCTTTGTACGATGTGCTGGGGAAGCTTTCCCACATGCTGGGAAAACACACTGCACATGGCAGATGCAGTTGGAAACAAGGACTAAACACAAGGTCTCCCAAGAAGTTCTACCCATGGGAGCTAAACAAAATGCTAAAAAAACCTGAAACAGCCAAAATAACCTCAACCTTTTTTTCTATTTTATTTGCCCCTTTTCAGTTGTTTATACACTGGTTTGGACATCAAAGGAGTCTTCCAGCCATAGAATCAGAAGCATGAAGCAGGACTCAACCTCCCAGTATGGATGCTTACAGACACTAAGCATTTCTCATTTTTAACAAACCACTGTAGGTTGACTCTTCTGTCACTGCAGTGTGTAGTTGTGGACTAAGAAGGTAAAACCATCTTAGAAAAAGACTCCACCATTCCTACTTTGAAGGTGCTGCTAACAGCATAAAGTCTTTTCCTTTAAGATGTTTATGGCATGGTCACCATTCTGTCTTTGGTGCTTTTTCAATTGTCAGAAAAGAGAGGTTGCTCGTCAATCCCTTTAATGAACTGTCAGAAAGATGGCTAGAAATAAGCACTTGATCTGATCGGGAAAATCTGCAGACTTCTATGGGAAAGGCCCTGCTAGAGAAGTTTCTATATTTAAAGTACATTAAAAAAGCATTCAGAGTTCTGAAGCAGTTTGATAATGAAAGTGCTTTGTTCTTTTTTTTTTTTTTAATTACCAAAGAAAGTTTTAAGATTAAAACACCAACCCAAAACCACACTAGCTAGATCTTGTGTTTCACTTTTGGGAATATTTTCAGATCATTAAAGACTGCAGGACAGAAAACTCTTCTGAAGCCAGGAGACAGCCAGCATGTAAAGGACTAAAGCCCTCAGTCTCACACACTCGCATTCAAAGCACATTTAACCTTCCAGAAATAATTTTTTTTGTTTTTTACCCCCTGAAGGGCGCTCTCTCCTCTTCCTGCCAACCTCTTTGGAAACTAAATGCCTTCCTTACAGAAGGATGCAGCTCTGCCTTTTTCATTTCACTTATGCAAATCCCACCATTGAATCGACAGCCTAACCCTGCTGTTCATGGTGCTGGGCAGCAGTTTCTGACTCCTACAGCAACCACCATCAGCTGTTCCCAAACCTAAAAGACTGGAAAATACTGAGAAAAAGTGCTTTTCAAGTTTTCTGTTGCCTACATCACTTAAGTTCCCTGTTCACACAAACCAAGCTTTGGGCTAGACCAGCTTCTGGCATCACACCCTTACAACACCAACACGGCCCAGATGCCCCTGCCCACGAGCATCAGTGACCACCTGGCTTCCCAGGCCTCGCTGCTACAACATCCCTCATGTTTCTGACTACAAGATGACCCTTAATGTTATTAGCAGCCCACTCTACTTCCCCCAACACAAGCGATCCAAGCTGGATAACTTTCCAGCCAGGCAGGCTTGTTGAGCTGCTGGAAGGGCAGAGATAAAGTGCTGGAAAACTGAGGGAAAAACCTGAGGAGAACAGCACGTAAAGGAAAGGTCAAAAGATACATGTAATTTGAATAATTTACTCTCAGCAGTTTCAAAGCCTTTAAAAAAAATTTCTCCCCCCCCCCGCCCCAACATTTTCTGTGTCAGTCTCAGGGAGGCCAGAACAGTTATCGCTTTGGGAAATGTGGTGCCCAATGAATTTAAGATTTCAGCCAGGGAAAGGGCTTCTAGAACATCATTCTATGTGTTCATTGTACCATGATAAAAAGATACATAAGAGTCTCTCTGTATGGGGAGGAAGGACTCAACCCCTTGCTTCAAACCAAAGGTTTACAAGCAGATTTTGGCATCAAGAACATAAAGATGAAATTCACTCATGCAAGAGCAGCAACACAAGCATTACACAATACAATGACAGCATGATGCTTGCCTCATTTAACAGCCATATACCTAGTCAAAGCTTCCAAGAGGGCTTCTCCTGAGGGAGCACATCACATTTAACCCGTTCATCTTTCTATGAAGAAAAATTATTCCTTATTTACCTAGAGGGATGATCAAAAATCTCATGTAGCCAAGCCAGTCTGGGGTTTTGTGAGACAGCTGCTCTACAAAGAGCCTCAACACAGCACTGAGGTAATTCTGGGCTCCGGCCACTGCAATTTTAATTGGGTTTGGAGGCTGTGAATTGCAGTTACAGCTAGACAGAAAAAGAGGAAACATATTCATAATTGTGCTTCCAACCAGATATTTCAGAACAAGTTTAAAAAAAAATTGGTTAATAACAACCATGGCAGAAGAGAGCTTGCTCAATACACAAGGCAATATCACAATGATTATCAGCAGCTTAAAATATTATTAATAAAATGTAACATTGTTCCGTACTTTCTTTATTGGTCTCCGTGCTCCTTCTTTCACACATTTCGATAATCTAAAGGGCTGGACTCAACTATCTAGGTTAGGATGTACCTATTGCAACTAACTGCTGTGTCAGAGAACATACTCAGGTACACACAGCCCTCAGCAGGTATCTAGGGAATGCCTTGAGGAATTAATCTGGGAATTACTTGGGTGAGTGGAGCAAGAACTATTTAAAACCCTACCTATTATCTTTGCATGCTTTACTGGTTATTAGATCTGACCTATGAGGCAGTCTTCAAAGCACAATCTTAAAATCACTGATGTCAATAAAAGGAGACTTGTATCCCCACCCATACAGCAGACTTTGCAGGGCTGAAGAACTTTGGCAAGTGCTGAATAACCACACAAATCTCATTTCAGGAGAGCAGATTGGGGAGAAGTATTGGAAGGGAAAAGTAATTCTCAGCTACTGGACGGAAAACTTCCCAGGCACTAGGGCATGGGAACTGAGAGGCTTTTAGAGCCAAGACTCAATAAACAACAGAAGCAAGGCGAGAACTTACTATCTCTGTATCCTGGAGACAATAGTGCTGAAAGCTGCCTGAATATCAGCAGATGAGCATGTGCAGACCACTGGCAAGGTATGCTTTTGCAAGACATCTGATAGGTACTGAGGAGAAAACAGAACATTTTATAGCCCTTTGTTTTGGTACAGTCTCTCACAAGAAGAAAAATTGCCTCCCCCAGCCTCCTAGGTATTCTCACACCCAAGTGTGGGCACTCTCCCCATGTCCAACTTGCAAGCAATAGGGCTATTTCCCAAATACCTCGTCCTTGTGCACCAGCCAAAGGAAAGTTCTTCCTCTAGAAAAATGGAAACATTGCACTTTCTCAACAAACACCAGCACTATATCCAAAACATGGCAGTAACAACTCTAGAACAGCAGGGTTTTTACGGCTGCAGAGAGCAGGGCAGCAGCAGCAGGCCATTCACCTAGCACAGCACTGAGTAAGAGCAGATGCTGTCTACTCACCTGCTTCTCAAACTGCAGTTGCACCTCTCTCTGATTTCAAAAGGACCTAACAAATGCAATGTTCGGCCCACCCTCAAGCACTAAAAAAAGGGAAGGTGCTACCAACACACATGTCCTCATGAGGGACTGTTTCCCCACCATGCAGTTAACAGGAAACAAGTTAACACACACCTCAGGTAGACATGGACATAATATTATGAGACTCGGCAATTATCTCACGCTTTCAAATTCTGCACCACTGATCTATACAACCCAGTCAACGCTATCTTCATGTCCTCTGATACCGCAGGCACAAGCTGCTAAAACTACTGGAAGATGACCTACAATGCTTTCTGTCCATCTCTAGAAAGCAGAACCAGAACCAGCAGCTCAGTTGGTATTTTTGCTCTCCAGACACTGAGACCCTAGTTCTTCCAGAAGCAGAAAGCCACACCAGACAATGTAACTCCACGAGGCTGGCACAAGTTCTACAGGTGACAGTCACCCAGCACATGTTTATTGGTCCTCTTCCATATATATTTTATTGCTTTCTCAGACTAAGGTTCCTAAAGGAGCAAAATTTGTTCCAAACCCATAACAAACAATATGTTGCCAGCATAAGAAAGCACTGCTCAGGGTTCTTCTTAACACAACTATCGGTCACTCAGAAAAGATGGGGTGACATACCCGCAGTCAGGAATCACAAGCATGTGTGCAAGGCAACAGAGCTGACCCGAGGTAGTTTTTCCTGTGTTCACCACCTGTGCCTAGAAATGCCAGCTTAAACCACAGGTCAGTTCTCCCTGCTTCCTTTGTCCCAGTCTACCACAGTTGAGAAGTAGGCTCTTAAGTGCAAGGGTCCAGCCATTTTCAGTCTGCTGCTAACCAGAAGGAACGGCATTTCGTGGAAGAGAAAAAAACCTCTGTAGAAAGACTCCAGTGGCAAAGCTTTACAAGATCCACAGCATCTCCTGGTCAAACAAAATCCAACCTGTAGGCACTGAACACTCAGTACGCTGCCAGCCCTCATGCACCACCACTGCTCTTCCAACCAAGCAGCAGAACCTACTGGTTAGTGGTAGAGCTCAAGGCCTGTCCATTCCTGGGGAGGAACAGTGAAGGAGAATTGTGCTTCAGGTAACATCTCCTGCCTTTACCTGGCCTTGCCAGTCAGAAGTATTGACAAGAATAATGTTTTCTGGCAGCTGGTCATCGGAAACCAGGATGTGATTTAGTTGGTCATACACTGTTTTCCTGGGGATCTGGAAATAAAGACACAGAGAAGAGAACAGAACAATAGGAGATGTCAGCTCTAATTGTCAAGCCACCAGGCTCCAGCTCTTGCAGTTCATGAGAGGTGGCTGTGCTCGCTCATCCCATCAGCAAAGGCATGCTAGCAGCCATGCTGGCTGCTGGGACTGACACTCATCAGCTTCTTCAATATTGCCGATATTCTCTATTAGCCAACTTGGTTTTGTTGGCCATTACTCCTTCTGCCATGCACTTTTACTTACATCACTTTATACCAACTAACAGTAGCCCAAGGAATTTTGGATTCATAGAAGCCAGGAACAATCTCCTTCAAGAAGGGAATTAAGGGAGTCCCGCAGTTAACAAAAGTATGGCACATATGCTCTGCACAAGTCAGTCCCTTTTTGCAATCCCTAGCAGTTTGCCTTATTTCAAAGCAGTAATTCCTCAAGACATCCCTATTCATTTGTCATCATAACAATCTGTTCTCAGTCTATAGCGGGCTGACAAAGCAACAATCTGGCAAAACCCAGCAGACTGGATGGAAGATATAGTATCAGCCAAGACATAAATTCCCTCCTTCCTGAAGCTGCAGGGCCCGGTTCCTTTCCAGCAGGGACAGCACTTGGACCAGAAGGAAAGGGATCACAGGAGACAGTTGGAGAAGAGGAAAAAGTATGAGTGGCTGGAGGGACAGCAATCTTTTTCACACCTGTAAGTGGTGCCGGGTGTCTGGAGAGCGTTCATTGTCCAGACTGTTCGCTCTCTCATTCTGCGGCCTCACTGGCTGCCTCTCCTTCAGAGATGTGCTCCTTCCCCGACGTCCTGTCTGCTTCCCTTCAGACCTGCTAGAGAGATGTGCTTGCATTCCAGAGCTGGCTCAGATAAGAGTGAGATACAACCCCCAAATCCCAGATCATCCAGTCTGGCAACATCAACAACCTGAGCGGAAGCATTGGGGAATTGCACATGGAGACCTGAGCCAGCTTGAGACCTGCTAATTCTGTTTCTGATAGTGCAGAGCATAAAAAAAACAGAGCATGCTCCCAGGAGTCCCATGCAGACTTCCACAGCCAATGCTAAGACCCACACCACCACCCTGCTAACGCTACACCAGCGTAATAGGATCTAGCCATGCAAACTGCTGTCACACACCCAAAGGAGCATCTATTTGCTTGCAAATAGCTGGAAAAACTATATGGTGGGGTTGCTGAAGCCCACATTGACTACCCTATTTAGGAAGGTTTAACAGGACCTAAGGTAGACTTGACAACCAGCTTTAAGGTCAAAATCTGCATCAGACTTTGATGCAACCTCAGAGCAATGCTGCCCTTCAGGGTTCGAGCATTCATTTATGAAGTGCTCAAGACCCATCACTTAAGCGCCTGAACACAGGGAGGGTGTGCTTGCAGACAACGGCTTAAAGTCATCCTGAACAAATGCTAACAAGCTGCCTGTGACTTTCCCAGCACCCCTGCAGCAGGCACAATGTTGTGTCACCACTCTACCTGGTGGACGGGATAATGAGGGACTCTGTCTTAGTGATCTTCCCGCTGGGTGGGAGTTTCTCGACAAACACATCTGGTGTGGGAAGTTCAGTTTCCTGGACCTCAGCTTGCTGGTTAGACTCCTGCAAAAACACAGGGAACTGAGTCATGAGGAACAAACCCTCCCCTCTGTCTCACTACAAGAGCTAGCGGGAGGCATCCCAGCTTAGCTCTGGCTGGGGCACATTCAGCCTGCATCTTCCAGACATGCTACTCACTGCCTAAAGGGAGAAGCCACTACTGACTACCTCGGGCTACCAGGGCTCTGCTTCACGAGGGAGCTGGAGGTAGGAAAGATGCTCAGATACGCTATTTGGAATAGGCAGTCTCACAGCTTGAAGCCACAGACATGGCTCCTCATGCAGTGCAGATTGATTCCATTTATCCAAATGAACTAGTGTAAAGAGAAAGACACATGAGAATATTACAAACTGTGTGTCCTCAGTAGAGCAACTTGAGCATTGGGATTTTTACCCTAGGAACAGTTTGATTTCTGCCAATTTAGCTTGAACTAATACTTCTGCTTGATAAAATGGAACATCCCTGAGAATGCTTTCCGGGACAATACACACTCTCAGTAGCATACTTTAGGCCAGCCTTCCTCAAACCAAGAGAAAGGCTGTTTAAACAGAAGGCCACATAAAGCATTTCAGTTTTAAAAGGCTGAAAGACAAGAACCTCCAACAACTAAGGTCAGGAGGAGAGCTCAGCATTATCTTCATTGACCTAATGTTACCTACGTAAGTTGCATTGCATGTGCAACTATATGGACAGATAGACACATGCCACAGAATGCAGTTCACAGTTGACACCCAAACTGCCAGGAGGAACCTTAACAAGTGCTTTTTCAACTTACGTAAGAGACAGTGTCAGAAATACTGTCGCCTGCATGTTTGGTTCCAAGACTCTTTGTCTTTTCAGGCACTTCTACCTGCTTGAGAGGAGAAAAATCATTAGGAGGCACAGTACCAGGACAGTTTTCAGCCACACTCTCTGGATCAGACTGTTCAAAAGATACTTTTCTCCGTTTAAACACTGCACAGCTCTGCACGATGACCAGGAGTGCTTCCTGATCACACCAGGACCACACACATTAGGGTGGGATATGGCAAAGCAGTAGCTGATGCACAATATACAGTAGAGGCAAGGAAGTGCTCTGGGATAGGACTGATATTCTATGCACCTAATATGCCCACCCATGAGGGGATGGAAAAGGGGGTGAGCTGCCCCTCAAGTGTTTGCTCCTAGCCACCAGGGAAAGTAGCCCAACAACAGCAAGGTAAAGCTTCCTCCAAACAGTGCCAAGGAGTCCCTAAAACTCCCAGGCAACATTTTCCATCCTGGCAGTTATTTCAAGTACATGGGAATCTGGAATTATTCATACTGTTAGCAAGTATTCAATACATAACCTGAAGATATCCCCTTGAGTTAATACAATATTTGCTTTTCAAAAAACAAAACAAAAACAAAAAAAAACCCAAAAACCACAGCAGCAACAAAAAAATCCCACAACCCCCCAAACAAATATGTTTTCTTAGCAGAAAATTCACATCTCTGCATCCAAGTCTTTGGAGCAGGTCAGGGAGGGTGCTTTAATTTACACATGTAAATAGAGACACAGTGCAGGTCTGCTGTATTACCTGCAGATAGATAACCTTCTTGAAACATGACTTACAGGACTTGATGGTTCTCTCTGGCTCCTGATGCTATGGATGCTACCAATTTCTGTCTGAGAGCTGGAATGTGACAGTCCTTCAAAATAAGGTCTGAATAAGGAAAGCAAAAACAGTTTCTTATCAAAAACACTAACAGAGAAAGTCCACCACATTCACAGCAAAGCAACATGACTGTTCCCAGGGTGTCTTACTGCTCCCCAATGGTTCCAGTAAAATTTTGAGGCTACTTCTGAAAGGAGGGGGAGGTCTTCAAGACAGCAAGAGAAGCCAGGAAGTCCAGGGACCCCTGTCTAGCCCTGACACTGATTGACCGACCTCCATCTAATGGATCTGACATGTCACCTGTCACACAGCAGAACACATTTATAAAACTCTTACTAGGAACGCTTGCACATTCTCACACTACACACCAAACAGCAGCTTTTGTTTCCAAAAAATCCAGAGTGGGCACCGAGTCCAGCATTTTCCCACAGCAGAACAGAATGCAAATTCACCCCACACAAGCAGTTGTGTCCTCACTACCCCAAGCACCAGGTGCAAAGTTTCACACTGCAATTCTTGTTTCAGCTTTGCAAACGCTGATTGAACTACATACATGCCATTCCAGACAGGGTCTAGCTCTTGACTGAAATACAGCAAGTAGAGTTAGTGGCCCCCACCAATACTCTGCTCCTGCAGGTAAGTGACTCTTGGTGCTAATACGCATTTTATTTCCAGCTTGCATCTGGATTTGGCTGCCAGCCCTAGGATCCAGTTACACATTTGCTCAGTAAGATAAGGTAGCGTATACAATCAGATTGCGCTTCCGCGTAAAAAGGCAGCTCATCATACCAGGCTACAAGACTCAATTACAATTTAAGGAACTGATTTTTTTTCTTGCAGGAAAAACCTGCCTACGAGCATCAGCATTTATCACATCCCTTTCAAGATATGAACACAAAAACTGCACACAGTGAACCACAAAGTATCTCCCCAGGACCAGATACCATAAGTTCTTAGTCCAGCAATCACGTAATCCCAGAACAGTTAGCTCCTTGGCCCCAGGGAACAGTGTGAGCTCTCAGTGTGTACAGTACAACATTTTGGCTTGTTTCAAAGCAGCTGCTTACAACAACATATTATTTTTAAATCCCTTCAAGGCAGGGCCTACCAACTGGCAATATATTGGGTCAAGCTCCAAACACTTTTACAAGCCACCAGCCCCACCACTTAGCACTGCTGCCCCAGTCTATCCTTGACACCTTCTGGATCATTGATCTGAGTTTCCAGACTCAGAATCTATTCTTAGCCCAACTAGGTTATTCTGTGTTAATTAGGATATTATGACACCTGGTAATTAGCTAGCATTTAGCAGATACAGTACTGACCAACCACAGTGGTAGGTTTTGCTTGTTTCAGAGCCTTCACAGCATTGAAGGCCTGAGCATGTAACCACATGCCAGTCAGAAGCACAAGCACAACTTGAACGGTCTCACGTTTTCAGTCTTTATTCAGCAGGGATGTGACACAGCTCTGTTAGCTCAGGGTTCTGCATCTGCTCCAGACCCTGAGACAGCAATCCTCGGCTCAGCTCCACAGTGCTGTCATTGCCCACACACATCAGTGCCCACAAAAGCCGGTTCAAAACAGGCTTGCGCGTATCTATGTGTGCTGCAGCCAGTTCCCTTGGGCCCTGAGGAACTCCGTTTCCCACAGTTCTGCTTCCTTAATCCCTGCAAAGACTCTCTTTCTACACAGGGTCTTATCAGCTTTTCCAAAAAGACACAGTCCGCCTTGTCCATCCCTGCCTCTACTTCTGCAGCTTCCAACCACATCTCCTTCTGCCTTAGCACAGATTTCCTGGCTGTTTCTACCACCTCTTCAAAACACCTGTGCACAGTTTAATTCTACTGCCTGCCAGCAATTCTTACCCCTGTGCTTAGATGGCACGGCAGCCAAAACATGTGCAAAGGGAACAAGAAGAATGGAGACTGAAGAGAAGCTAGACACTTCCCCCGCCCCCCCCCGCCACTACGCCCAGCTCACAAGCAGTCATTCACATTATAACACACACTAGGGCTCCGACACCAGGTCAAGCGGGGAAAAAACCAGGATGGAGGGGTGGGAATAGAAAGAACATCTAATCTGTGCTGACATTGTGCATGGTCTCTCTCTGGCCCAGCATCAGCAGCCCCACACTTACTTTAACTTTGGCTTTGGAGTGCTCAACACACTGTCATCATCCTCCATTTCTGGCCCGCTGTCACTGGGGTTCTCTATATCCAGCGTGTCATACAGAAGGTCCAAGTCTTCCTCCACCTCTGGAACATGCTCGGCCGGATCCTGCTCTGAATCCAGAACCTACATGCAGGACAAGAATGGGAATTGCTGACTCCGCTAGGAGCCAGAGCGATCCCATGTCACCTGAGCTCCCCCGAGGACTGCAGCACACCAGTCTTGGGAGTAAAACTCTGTTCCTAGTGCAAAGATACTATACTCAACAGAAACATTAAGTATATGAGAAGTGCTTGTTTTGGGTCAAGCTTGTCAGTGTCTGGTTAAGCACAGGTTACCTATTGGAGTAAGCATCCATGAACAAGCTATTAACCGTAGATTATGTCCATTATTCAACCCCATTCTATAAACAAAGCTTGAAAAAGGTCCCTAACGGAATCCCAGTTTTCTTAGAAAAAAACAGAGAAATGCAGTACTCCCAACAACATAACCTGAAGAAGTTGCCATGACCCCTCCTAATTTGAATCCCAAGCAGGTAGAAATGGCAAAAATGTCCACGGGAGGCGCCCGAGACCTGGAGAAGGACCCGCTGCCACCCACTCGCAAAGCCGCAGAGAACGGATCTCTCACACACAGCTTCCACCGGTTGCTTCGCATACACACCAGAGTAAGCAGGCAGCTCTGCACAGTTCAGAGCTTGCTTTTTGAATGGCAGCTCCAGAAAAGCAGCAGCTCAGCTGGCTGAGACCTCAGCTATGGGTGCTGACTCTGCAGAGCTAACTTGGGAAGAACAGCAAAGCTAACAGGACTGCGTGGAAGCGGGAGGATGCAGGAGTTGTTACTCTTT